>NC_047166.1:293162-340662 GCF_009819705.1 Hippoglossus hippoglossus | reverse complement strand
GAGAGGAGACGTCTTACACATCAAAGTGAGTCCCAGCACAGCTCCGCACCTCAGCAGCAGACCCCCCCGAGCCTCCTCCATCCCTGTGTCCGACCCCCTGGCCCCGGCTCCTGCCCAGGCCATGGGCCACGGCAGCATCAGAAACCCTCCTGTAGCTGCAGCTCTCATCCTGCAGTGGAACAGACTGAGGCCGAGCCGAGCCAGGCCAGGCCAGGGGGCGGGGCAGTGGCCAGGGGGCGGGGCAGATTAACAGATTAGAGCAGATTATCCTGAATTGAGTTGATCTGAGATCAGAGACAAGAACAAAAAACACACAACACAACTACAACACAACACATCTACAACACAACACATCTACAACACAACTACAACACAACACATCTACAACACAACACATCTACAACACAACTACAACACAACACATCTACAACACAACTACAACACAACACATCTACAACACAACACATCTATAACACAACACATCTACAACACAACTACAACACAACACATCTACAACACAACACATCTACAACACAACTACAACACAACACATCTACAACACAACTACAACACAACACATCAACAACACAACACATCTACAACACAACACAACTACAACACAACACATCTACAACACAACACATCTATAACACAACACATCTATAACACAACACATCTACAACACAACTACAACACAACACATCTATAACACAACACATCTATAACACAACACATCTACAACACAACTACAACACAACACATCTACAACACAACACATCTATAACACAACACATCTACAACACAACACATCTACAACACAACACACCTACAACACAACACATCTATAACACAACACATCTACAACACAACACAACTACAACACAACACATCTATAACACAACACATCTATAACACAACACATCTACAACACAACTACAACACAACACATCTACAACACAACACATCTACAACACAACACATCTATAACACAACACATCTACAACACAACACATCTACAACACAACACATCTATAACACAACACATCTACAACACAACACATCTACAACACAACTACAACACAACACATCTACAACACAACTACAACACAACACATCAACAACACAACACATCTACAACACAACACAACTACAACACAACACATCTACAACACAACACATCTATAACACAACACATCTATAACACAACACATCTACAACACAACTACAACACAACACATCTATAACACAACACATCTATAACACAACACATCTACAACACAACTACAACACAACACATCTACAACACAACACATCTATAACACAACACATCTACAACACAACACATCTACAACACAACACACCTACAACACAACACATCTATAACACAACACATCTACAACACAACACAACTACAACACAACACATCTATAACACAACACATCTATAACACAACACATCTACAACACAACACATCTACAACACAACACATCTACAACACAACACATCTACAACACAACACATCTACAACACAACACATCTACAACACAACACATCTATAACACAACACATCTACAACACAACACATCTTCAACACATATTCTCATTATTATTATTATTATAATAATTTTTTTAATTCTCATTATTTTTATCATCATCATTATGATAATTATGATTGTTATTATTATTGTTATCTTATGATCTACAGGTTCCCAACAACTAGTTCAGTGTCTTTATTTAAATCATTTCTCTTTCTTTACATCTCACACTCCTTCATCACTTTCTCTCTTTTCTGGTTATATGCATTTCTTGTATGAAAGGTGCCGTATAAATAAAATGTATTATTATTATTCCTATTGTTATTTGACAGTTTCATTTATTCATTTAAATGTTTTTGAAATGTTTCAGTTATTTTCTCACTGACTCAGTTTCTCTGTTCGATATAACTACAGATGTTTTGTTTCAGTAAAGAGTTACACAGTTTATTAGCATTAGTATTTATTATAATAGTTAACAGTTCCGGTTCATCAGCCTGTGACGTCAGACCATGTCGCCCGGCCCCCATACAAACACAACAAAAACAAAATGGCGTCCTCGGACATGTTGACTCGGTCCGTGTCGTCCTGAGTTCGGCCGCTGGGGGGCGTTCAACCACTTCAAACCTGAAAACCCGCAAAGCACCTCCAGAAAATCCACTCTGACCAATGAGAGGCCGCGCTGTCTAAATAGGAAGTGACGTGGTACCAGTATGGTCCAATGAGTGGCTCCGACACGAGCAGCAGGGGGAAGTCCCGCCCCCCGTCGACTTGGAGCGTGAGTGAAGAAGAAGCGTGAGAAGTGCGGCTCCAGCTCCAGGTAAGACCGGCCCGGTTCAATCCGGTTCAGCCCGGTTCGGCCCGGTTCGGCCCGGTTCGGCCCCTGGTCACGCGCGGACACGTCCGGCGGGAACGTGTAGGAGGCGCTCGGTGTGTAAGTGATGTGCTGGCGGGGGGGCGGTGCTTCTGTAACTGACGCACAGAGGAGCTCAGTGCGCGGCGGGGCCGGTGTCTCAGGGACCGGGTCCACCAGGTACCGGTCTGAACCGGTCTGACCCGGTCGGACCCGGTTCACTACCCGCTCACAATGACGTCTCTCGCCGGGACAAAGACGTTTGACCCGGGAAGTGGCTCCCCCTGCGGCCGCAGTGGGACACTGCACACCTTAGTCCACCACCGCGTTCAAAACAATTTCTATTAAAGTTTATTTAAAACAACAAAAGAATAACTGGACTGTATTCAGTTATAATAATATTATCATTAAGATAATAATCTTATTATTAAACTATTCAGTTATAATATTAAGTATTTAGATTAAATAAAGTAAATCAGAAGCTGACGTCTTATTTACATGAGCATTTTTTTCTGCTGCTGATGTTTGTATAATAACTGACTTTATTTATATTGTTAAATATTGTGAATCCAGATGTTTCTGTCGTTTCCATAGCAACATGGAGACGGAGCTGTTTATGGAGTGTGAGGAGGAGGAGCTGGAGCCATGGCAACAGGTGGACGACAGCGTGGAGGAAGACGAGATGGACTACATGGACAACTATGGACAACCAGGTGAGACACAAACATGCACAGAAACACACAGACACACAACATTCTTTATATAACATGCGTTTCTCTCCAGTGGAGGATTCTCCACCTCTTCAAGCCTCGGAGACTCCACCCCCCAGACCTCCATCCATCACATCTTCAGGTACCTGTGTGTGTGACTGTGTGAATACGAGATCTAATTCATCTAGACCCGAGTGTTCCTCTGGACCAGGACGTAAAGAAATACAATCAAAGACACACAACTTCACAAAGAGACGTACACAAACCTGTTCCACTGTCCGGGTCCCAAACTTAACATCACAACTGACCCAAACACAAACCTCATGTTTAACGTCATGTCTGTATCTGTGAGGATGTCAGTGTCGTCTCCATGGTAACACGAGTCCCTGTTGTCAGTGTGTCCCCAGTAGGATATCAAAACCAGCTTGTACACACAGACAGTGATTAAAGATGGCGTCAAGTGAAACATGATGATGTTTAACACTTGTTTTCTTCTCCTCAGCTTCTCCTCTTCGTCTCGTGTCATCAGTGATGCTTCCTCCTCCTCCCCCCGTTGTCACCTCCTCCCTTCCCCCTGTCCCATGCCTCCCCACCTCCTCCAACCCAGCTGTCTCAGCCCCCCCCCTGGTGACTCAGGGCCCACCACTCATCCTGACGCAGACAGCAGCTGGGACCTTTCTCCTCCCAGCACACCCCAGGACAGGAAGTGCCCAGCCCATTCTCCTCACCACGCAGGTACAGAAAACAAACACACCCTCCGAGTGTGTATGTTTGTGTGTAGAAGTAGAACAGTTACTTCCTGCAGCAGCGATGATAATGTTGTCGATCAAACACTGACAACAACACAAAAGGTAAACGTTGGCTGCTGACATCAGTGAATGTCATCTCATCAGCTGATTGGCCGATGTTAGCGGATTCTCAGTCCTCCAGGTCCTGGTAACTTCAGAAGTTGTACGAGTGTATGTCCAGTTCCCCTCGTACACTTGTACAACTTCTGAAGTTACTGATGTTCAGCCGATAAATCTTTGTCTGTCACTGTCATTAGTTGTTAGTCCAAACCAAAGACTGTAAATAAAGATAACCAACATGACAGCTAGATCGCCCCTTGCTGGCAGGCTGCAGTATAGGTCACAAGCCCCGCCGTCTCCATGTTAGCAGATGGGACATGGACCAAACTAAAAAATCAAAGTAGACGTTAAATGTTTGTCAAAGATGGTTTCTGTCAATTTAGGTCATTTTTATCACACTGATGTTTGTTCAAGTTTCTGATCAGTTTGGATTGAATTAGTTGGTGATGCAAAAACGTGACGGTTGACAGCTGACACTGACTCAAGATTGGTCAAGTGTGTGTATGGGTGGGACCACGGCTCCACTACTACACTCACTCTGACTGTAAATGATGTCATCACCACAAGATTGCATCGTTAGTATCTGGAGACGTGTCGTCGTCTTTATTTACAGTCATTGTTCCAAACTCCTGAGAGTAGGAGACAATACGACCTGCGGAGTCATGTGATCACAAAGTTACACCGGTACATACAGAGCCGTACTTTGCTGCAAATAAACAACTAAAGAACGAATTTACCGCTGTAGCACCTGTGTAATACAGTGTTGTTTGTGTGTGATGTGAGAGTTTGTGTGCTTGACTGTGCACGAGGTGAGTTGAAGACAGTTTTGTTCTACTTAGTAGTTGTCGTCTGTCAAGTGAGTATAAACCATGTAACCGTCCGAGTAGAGTTCACACATAAAACACCAAATCCCACTCTTTCTTTTTTCCCAGAGCTTCGATTAGTTCACACAGAGACGTTAGTAACTGAACTTAAATGATGCAAAATGAAGCGGTATTTTCACATCATAAAATCAAACTCCCAGCAAAAGAGCCCAGAAGGTGGTTCACCTCTGAGAATGTTGGTAGGTGACGCACTCGCACACACAGCTTCCCATGTTTGAGATGATGTTCAACATCGTAGACGTCCTCTGTTGTCTTGTAAAAAAAATAATGAGTGAGGTTTTTACTGACGTCTGTTAATGTTGTAGAATAAAACATGAAAACGTCTCAAGCTTGTGTTCAGGTCGAGGGAACAGGGAGTAGAAATACAGCAGTTTATTTAAAGTAGGTTAGAGGTTACCACACTTTGTTCTCTCCTATGAGTGAATCTGATTCTTTTGACTCATTGGGACGTTACGTAGTTTTAAAGTTTGGTACGATTGAGTCTTAAATTAGACGATGTCATTTTAAAAAGCAGCAACAATAACAAGTTTGTGAAAAATAAAACAAAGACACCAAGGGGAGAAAAGTCGTGATGTAGGTGTGACGTCAGAAGTGTGCTGAAGAAGAACACATGTCGGGGTAGTGGAGTCAATTGATGCTAAACATTAAATCATACACTGGTTTTGTACTTCCTTTATCCGTGAGTAGGCTAGGGTCTGTTAGGATGGAATTAATGTAATGTGAATGTGGTCTTGAGAGGATGTCCTCTGGTGGACGTTCATGTGCCCTTTGTTGATGTCCCCACGATCACTAGGCTAAAGGTGCATTAGTGGTGAGTGCGTCCTCCAGCTACACGTCTGCGGTGTCGTATACAGTTCATTTTCTTGCTTATAACCTTTTGACTGCTCTTGTTTTTTAAGAGGAAGAATCTATGATTTCTAATGTAACAAAGTTGAGTTACTCTGCTCAATCTTGTAACTAACGCGACAACAACAAATATCATATTAACACTAAGACCGAAGTTCATCTGTAAAGTTCCTGTATTTTCAGTTTAAAAGTGTGAAGCTGATCTGCAGCAGCACTCGGGCTGATCATGTTGAAAAGTTCAGACGTTGTCCAGCAGATTAACTCAGCGGACTGTGACTGACCGTCAGACTGGAAACACTGCGACGTGCTGCTCTGACTCGTTTCTCTCCGTTTCATTTAGACAAATGTGGAACGTTTCAGATTTGAAGACGACAGAGGTCGGACGTTTGAAAGCAGAGGAGAGATGGTGATGTGTGGAGGATGTGGAGGAAAATACTTCAGGATCGTTTCACACCTGAAGAAAAGCCGGACGTGTTCTTCACACCTCGACCTGGACACGTTTGAGAAACAGTTAATTCTGTACAACAGGAAAAGAAAGAGGAAGTCTGACACCAAGGCCAGTGAAGAAACGTCTTGGTTCTCTTCGTTCTTACGTAAAGATTAGCTGTGACTTGATATTTACAACCACTAACTGAACAACAAGCTAATGTAAGCCCGCTAATATCTGACGTGTTTACTGTGAATGAGAGACACGGTCGGCATGTGACCTGAAACTTGATAAATACAGTTTGAGGATTATTTCAACACAACATCCCTCAAATGACAAAAACATTTTCTAGTAACATGAGTGAATAGATCGGTTATTTTAAGTTAGCATAACCCGACATTTTCGACTTTTAATGCACTGAATGAGTTCTAATTCGTCTCACAAGATCCATGAGACAAATTGTGATTTTGAATATGGGCTGAATACAATTTGATTGATTGTCAATGTTGAAACAGAATAAACAATATAGCCATGTTTACTGAAGGGCCATCAACACTAAGAACGACAGGGATTAACATCAAAAACACAAACCATATATCAGCGCAGATTGTGATGAATCCATCGCTGCTCTTCTGACTCCAGGTTTGTCTTTGAACCTCAGTGATGGGTTTACTCCGCAACGTTATCGGCCATGTTGAATGTTTCGCCCTGTGAACACAGATGGATTTTGATTGGCTGTCAGAGTTTCTATCCTTTATTAGAGGTCCTACAAGGAACTTTTCAATTTTTGTTAATTTTGGCTCCTCTGTGCACAATAGCGTGTCTCCACTGTCTCCTGTCGTAAAAACCTTTTTCCAGACAACGTGCATTTGTTTTGGAAGGAGTGAAAAAAAGATACACACGTAGTGAGTTCAGGAAAAAACCCAAGAAAACACCAAAGTTCAAAATATTCAACATATTCATATAAAAATAAAGACATAAAATATGAGCCCATCTGTAAGTAAAGACAATAAAACATATTAGAACTGATTTAACATTGAGGATTAAATATATTTATATAGCTACAAGAAATCTATCTATCCAGCCTGACCGTAAATCGTTGCTCTGACTTCGTGGGTAATCCGTCCTGACAGACTCATTGAGAATTGTTTACAGAAAAAGCAAACATTTTCTCTGATTGTCTTATTTGTTGTTGTAGCTTATAAAGAGGCAGCGATATTAAAATAAGATTGTTCCATAACCAGTTAAAAGCTCCTTGTAGGGGCTTTAAATCTTCCAGAAACTTCTCCAGAATATATATTCATAGTTGTCGATTTCGTCCTCGGTGTTGACGGCCCTTAAAGCTAATTTATTTCAGGGATTTATTACCACTTGGGTTCAATGTTCAGCATGGGGGGGGCTGTGTTCTTTCTGTGTTTAGTTTCTAAAGTTTTTTTGTGAAGATGTGACATTAAAATGGAGAAAACAGAGGAACCATGCATCGTAAAACAATTACAACAAATAAACTGTGAAGGGGGTAATTTTTGAAGACCTTGTGCTTTTTGTTCTCCTCTGTTCAATGACCATGATGTCATCATGATGTCATGCCTCTGTCTCCTGTACAGGGTTTCCCAGTGCAGACGGTGGTGAACCCTGGTACACCCCTGCTCCTGAACCTGCAGCCGGGTCAGACAGTCCAGCCACTCACCCTGATCCAGTGTAAGACACCCCCCCAACTCCATCAGGTAATAATCAGAAATCTGATCTGATTATTGATCATCGCTGATGTTTCCTGTCCCTGCAGCCTCGTCATTGGGTCAGCTGGTACGACCAAGAGTGGGTGTGTCTCTAGTCCATCCCCAGGGTCAGACTGTCCAGACCAGAACCAGCCCCGCCCCCTCGGGAGGTCCCACTCAGCCCGGCTCCACCTTCACCGCCATGCAGCTACCTGCCACACTGACCTTCCACACCAGCACCCCAGGACCCAGTTAGTCAACACAGAGGGAGGGAGGGAGGGAGGGTCTGATCAGAATTGATCAGATTGATTGACTGATGTATTGATTATTTTTTTCTAGTTAACTTCCAGATGACCCAACTGGTTGGGGCCAACTCCTTGAAGCTGGCAGGGTCTCCCGCCCTTCCCTCTAGTTCAGCCAATGGAGTCACCAGACTCACTGTGATCAGCAGCACTACGAGTGGACCAATAATCAATACAGGTGCCATTTCCATTCTGTTCATAACAACACTTCCCTTTCTGCAATGTGTCGCTGTAAAATATTAAGGGGCCCACATCCTTCAGAGAACTCGGTCTAGGAATGCGTGGCCTCCGTAGACTGAGAAGTCCATGAGCGCCAAGCCAAAATTAGACAGTCTGGTTCCTATATGAGTTCCTGTTTGCATCCCCTGCTCTCACTGTTTCATCGTTAACTACTTTGAGCAGCTTCAGTTACTGCTGCTCAGAGACCTGCATAGCTAGCTCGGTGACTTAATCACTGGCACGCAATGAATCCAGGGATAGTACGGCTTGAGAGGGATTCACCTGTTGGATCCTTCGTTGCTCAGAAATGGATGGTGACATTTGGGGGAGTCTTCCAAATAGGACAGTCTAGTTGCGCTGCTGTGACATATGCAGTGCCTGAATTGGGGCACAGCCGAAGTTTGTCTCAGATGCATGTGACCCAATGAACAGTTTGTGTGTCTCATCTTGTCCTGCAGCTTCTCGTCCCACTCCTATTTTCGTTACAACTCCCAGCATGACCTCAGCACCATCCGCCGACCCCCACAGGGTGGTGATGAGTGTGGAGGAGTTCTACTATGGGACATTTGAAGGTGACCTTAGTCTGAGGAGGCCACAACCCCTGGGAATCCAAACCTCCACCTTCACCTGTCAGATCTGCACACACCTCGCAGACAACAACCTGAGGTACGACCACTGAGCACCTGCACACGCCTAAGCCCCTGAACAGATGAACACACCTGAGCTGTCTGGGGTAGAGTGGTCTGTGTGTTAACCTGCAATAACCTGTGTGTGTGTGTGTGTGTGTTTGTCTAGGTTGATGCAGCACATGCTCCAGCACTCTGAGCTAATTGGAGTCAGTGCTGGTGATGAAAGGAAGTGCTGCAGGTTCTGTTACCGGCAGTTCTCATCTCCAGCCCAGCTGCAGACCCACCAGGATCAGGTGCATGGCTCCGTCCCCTCCCCCAGTAAGAACCACACCTTAAAAATGTAAATGTTCCTAAACTTGTCTTGAAACCTGGACCTGACATGCGACCTTACTTTCTTGACTTTGCCATGGACCTGGGACTTAGGTGTTATGTCTTGACTTGGGTCTTGTTGGACTTGACTTCACTGCCCCTTAAGCACGGCAATAAAACACCTGTTGTACCTTTTCTTCACTGTTCCCATATATAACTATATATCTATATATAGATATATATAAACATATGGTGCACCAGTACGACCAAGGAACATTTTTAGTCGCACTTCACAGACTTCTGGTCGCACTCTGGAGCCCTGAGTCTAGACCTGTCTCTGGACCCACCTGACTGTTTCCCTGTCTCAGGTATGTGTCGTATATGTGAGTGGGCGTTTGAGAACGAGCCAGCCTTCTTGAACCACATGAAGTCCAACCACAAGCCAGGAGAGATGCCCTACATCTGCCAGGTGGGTCTGAGCTCTGACGTTTGACCTGCGATACCTAACAATTTTCTAGTCTTGGAATTAACCCAGTTGTGATTTGCAGGTGTGTTCGTATCGCTCGTCCTTCTATTCCGATGTCCTACAGCACTTTGCCAGCTTCCACAGAGACTCTCGCTTCCTGCTCTGCGTTTTCTGTCTAAAGGTGACCAGAAACCCCATCAACTACCAGCAGCACCTGCTGAGACACCAGGTAACCACGCTGACTTACCACACCCTCACCAGCCAACCAGCTGGACAGCTTCTACGTTAAATGATTACCTTGCCAGTTCCAGGGCAAACTTCTGTAGATCCGTTTTTGTATCTATTTTGATTTCATCTGATGAAGTGATGAATCTTTTCATCTTGTCGCAGATCAACCAGGCCTTCCACTGTAACAGGTGTCGTCTTCAGTTTGTCCTCCTCAAAGACAAAATGCAACACAAACTCGAAAACCACCGCAGCTTTCGTCGACCTGCTCAGCTGGAAGGACTGCCGCCGGGGTCAAAGGTCAGCTGTCTATGACCTTACCGATCTCCAGTCTGTCAATACCTTATGAACCGATTGAAATCACATCAACACAAGTGTTTTTGTCAGTTCTGATTGTTGACGTCTGCATCTCCAGGTGACCATCAGGACTTACGTGAAGTTCAGGCCTCCGATTTCATCAGCAGGTGGGCGGCTCCTCCAGACCCCCTCCTCCCTCGCCCAGCCAATTCACATCAAGACAGAGCCGCAGAGATCTGCGACCCAGAGAAACACTGCTCTCTCCAGATCCCTCCGATCTCCCATCAAGAGACCAGTCAACCGCCGAGTCAACAGGTGACATGTCCTCATTTCTCTAATGTGGTGTCGCCCTGTCTCTGATGTGTCGCCCTTTCTCTGACGTGTCGTCCTGTCTCTGACGTGTCGTCCTCTCTCTGATGTGTCGTCCTCTCTCTGACGTGTCGCCCTGTCTCTGACGTGTCGTCCTCTCTCTGACGTGTCGCCCTGTCTCTCACGTGTCGTCCTCTCTCTGACGTGTCGCCCTGTCTCTGACGTGTCGTCCTCTCTCTGACGTGTTGCCCTGTCTCTGACGTGTCGTCCTCTCTCTGACGTGTCGCCCTGTCTCTCACGTGTCGTCCTCTCTCTGACGTGTCGCCCTGTCTCTCACGTGTCGTCCTCTCTCTGACGTGTCGTCCTCTCTCTGACGTGTCGTCCTCTCTCTCACGTGTCGTCCTCTCTCTGACGTGTCGCCCTGTCTCTGACGTGTCGTCCTCTCTCTGACGTGTCGCCCTGTCTCTCACGTGTCGTCCTCTCTCTGACGTGTCGCCCTGTCTCTCACGTGTCGTCCTCTCTCTGACGTGTCGTCCTCTCTCTGACGTGTCGCCCTCTCTCTGACGTGTCGTCCTGTCTCTCACGTGTCGTCCTCTCTCTGACTTGTCGTCCTGTCTCTGACGTGTCGCCCTGTCTCTGACTTGTCGTCCTGTCTCTCTGACGTGTCGTCCTCTCTCTGACGTGTCGCCCTTTCTCTGACGTGTTGCCCTGTCTCTGACGTGTCGTCCTCTCTCTGACGTGTTGCCCTGTCTCTGACGTGTCGTCCTCTCTCTGACGTGTCGCCCTGTCTCTCACGTGTCGTCCTCTCTCTGACGTGTCGCCCTGTCTCTCACGTGTCGTCCTCTCTCTGACGTGTCGTCCTCTCTCTGACGTGTCGTCCTCTCTCTCACGTGTCGTCCTCTCTCTGACGTGTCGCCCTGTCTCTGACGTGTCGTCCTCTCTCTGACGTGTCGCCCTGTCTCTCACGTGTCGTCCTCTCTCTGACGTGTCGCCCTGTCTCTCACGTGTCGTCCTCTCTCTGACGTGTCGTCCTCTCTCTGACGTGTCGCCCTCTCTCTGACGTGTCGTCCTGTCTCTCACGTGTCGTCCTCTCTCTGACTTGTCGTCCTGTCTCTGACGTGTCGCCCTGTCTCTGATGTGTCGCCCTCTCTCTGACGTGTCGTCCTGTCTCTGACGTGTCGTCCTGTCTCTGACGTGTCGTCCTCTCTCTGACGTGTCGTCCTCTCTCTGACGTGTCGTCCTCTCTCTGACGTGTCGTCCTGTCTCTGACGTGTCGTCCTCTCTCTGACGTGTCGTCCTGTCTCTGACGTGGCGCCCTGTCTCTGACGTGTCGTCCTCTCTCTGACGTGTCGCCCTGTCTCTGACGTGTCGTCCTCTCTCTGACGTGTCGCCCTGTCTCTCACGTGTCGTCCTCTCTCTGACGTGTCGCCCTGTCTCTCACGTGTCGTCCTCTCTCTGACGTGTCGCCCTGTCTCTCACGTGTCGCCCTCTCTCTGACGTGTCGTCCTGTCTCTCACGTGTCGTCCTCTCTCTGACGTGTCGTCCTCTCTCTGACGTGTCGCCCTGTCTCTCACGTGTCGTCCTCTCTCTGACGTGTCGCCCTGTCTCTCACGTGTCGCCCTCTCTCTGACGTGTCGTCCTGTCTCTCTGACGTGTCGTCCTGTCTCTCTGACGTGTCGCCCTGTCTCTCACGTGTCGCCCTCTCTCTGACTTGTCGTCCTGTCTCTCTGACGTGTCGTCCTGTCTCTCTGACGTGTCGCCCTCTCTCTGACGTGTCGTCCTCTCTCTGACGTGTCGCCCTGTCTCTCACGTGTCGCCCTGTCTCTGACGTGTCGCCCTGTCTCTCACGTGTCGCCCTCTCTCTGACGTGTCGTCCTGTCTCTCACATGTCGTCCTCTCTCTGACGTGTCGCCCTCTCTCTGACGTGTCGCCCTGTCTCTGACTTGTCGTCCTGTCTCTCTGACGTGTCGTCCTCTCTCTGACGTGTCGCCCTTTCTCTGACGTGTCGCCCTGTCTCTGATGTGTCGTCCTCTCTCTCACGTGTCGTCCTGTCTCTCACGTGTCGTCCTCTCTCTGACGTGTCGTCCTGTCTCTCACGTGTCGTCCTCTCTCTGACGTGTCACCCTGTCTCTGATGTGTCGTCCTCTCTCTCACGTGTCGTCCTGTCTCTCACGTGTCGTCCTCTCTCTGACGTGTCGCCCTGTCTCTGACGTGTCGTCCTTTCTCTGACGTGTCGCCCTGTCTCTGATGTGTCGTCCTCTCTCTGACGTGTCGTCCTGTCTCTCACGTGTCGTCCTCTCTCTGACGTGTCACCCTGTCTCTGATGTGTCGTCCTCTCTCTCACGTGTCGTCCTGTCTCTCACGTGTCGTCCTCTCTCTGACGTGTCGCCCTGTCTCTGACGTGTCGTCCTCTCTCTGACGTGTCGTCCTCTCTCTGATGTGTCGTCCTCTCTCTGACGTGTCGCCCTGTCTCTGACGTGTCGTCCTCTCTCTGACGTGTCGCCCTGTCTCTGACGTGTCGTCCTCTCTCTGATGTGTCGTCCTCTCTCTGACGTGTCGTCCTCTCTCTGATGTGTCGTCCTCTCTCTGACGTGTTGCCCTGTCTCTGACGTGTCGTCCTCTCTCTGACGTGTTGCCCTGTCTCTGACGTGTCGTCCTCTCTCTGACGTGTCGTCCTCTCTCTGACGTGTTGCCCTGTCTCTGACGTGTTGCCCTGTCTCTGACGTGTCGTCCTCTCTCTGACGTGTTGCCCTGTCTCTGACGTGTCGTCCTCTCTCTGACGTGTCGCCCTCTCTCTGACGTGTTGCCCTGTCTCTGACGTGTCGCCCTCTCTCTGACGTGTCGTCCTCTCTCTGACGTGTTGCCCTGTCTCTGACGTGTCGTCCTCTCTCTGACGTGTCGTCCTCTCTCTGACGTGTCGTCCTCTCTCTGACGTGTTGCCCTGTCTCTGATGTGTCGTCCTCTCTCTGACGTGTCGTCCTGTCTCTCACGTGTCGTCCTCTCTCTGACGTGTCGTCCTGTCTCTCACGTGTCGTCCTCTCTCTGACGTGTCACCCTGTCTCTGATGTGTCGTCCTCTCTCTCACGTGTCGTCCTGTCTCTCACGTGTCGTCCTCTCTCTGACGTGTCGTCCTGTCTCTCACGTGTCGTCCTCTCTCTGACGTGTCACCCTGTCTCTGATGTGTCGTCCTCTCTCTCACGTGTCGTCCTGTCTCTCACGTGTCGTCCTCTCTCTGACGTGTCGCCCTGTCTCTGACGTGTCGTCCTTTCTCTGACGTGTCGCCCTGTCTCTGATGTGTCGTCCTCTCTCTGACGTGTCGTCCTGTCTCTCACGTGTCGTCCTCTCTCTGACGTGTCACCCTGTCTCTGATGTGTCGTCCTCTCTCTCACGTGTCGTCCTGTCTCTCACGTGTCGTCCTCTCTCTGACGTGTCGCCCTGTCTCTGACGTGTCGTCCTCTCTCTGACGTGTCGTCCTCTCTCTGATGTGTCGTCCTCTCTCTGACGTGTCGCCCTGTCTCTGACGTGTCGTCCTCTCTCTGACGTGTCGCCCTGTCTCTCACGTGTCGCCCTCTCTCTGACTTGTCGTCCTGTCTCTCTGACGTGTCGTCCTGTCTCTCTGACGTGTCGCCCTCTCTCTGACGTGTCGTCCTCTCTCTGACGTGTCGCCCTGTCTCTCACGTGTCGCCCTGTCTCTGACGTGTCGCCCTGTCTCTCACGTGTCGCCCTCTCTCTGACGTGTCGTCCTGTCTCTCACATGTCGTCCTCTCTCTGACGTGTCGCCCTCTCTCTGACGTGTCGCCCTGTCTCTGACTTGTCGTCCTGTCTCTCTGACGTGTCGTCCTCTCTCTGACGTGTCGCCCTTTCTCTGACGTGTCGTCCTCTCTCTGATGTGTCGTCCTCTCTCTGACGTGTCGCCCTGTCTCTGACGTGTCGTCCTCTCTCTGACGTGTCGTCCTGTCTCTCACGTGTCGTCCTCTCTCTGACGTGTCACCCTGTCTCTGATGTGTCGTCCTCTCTCTCACGTGTCGTCCTGTCTCTCACGTGTCGTCCTCTCTCTGACGTGTCGCCCTGTCTCTGACGTGTCGTCCTTTCTCTGACGTGTCGCCCTGTCTCTGATGTGTCGTCCTCTCTCTGACGTGTCGTCCTGTCTCTCACGTGTCGTCCTCTCTCTGACGTGTCACCCTGTCTCTGATGTGTCGTCCTCTCTCTCACGTGTCGTCCTGTCTCTCACGTGTCGTCCTCTCTCTGACGTGTCGCCCTGTCTCTGACGTGTCGTCCTCTCTCTGACGTGTCGTCCTCTCTCTGATGTGTCGTCCTCTCTCTGACGTGTCGCCCTGTCTCTGACGTGTCGTCCTCTCTCTGACGTGTCGCCCTGTCTCTGACGTGTCGTCCTCTCTCTGATGTGTCGTCCTCTCTCTGACGTGTCGTCCTCTCTCTGATGTGTCGTCCTCTCTCTGACGTGTTGCCCTGTCTCTGACGTGTCGTCCTCTCTCTGACGTGTTGCCCTGTCTCTGACGTGTCGTCCTCTCTCTGACGTGTCGTCCTCTCTCTGACGTGTTGCCCTGTCTCTGACGTGTTGCCCTGTCTCTGACGTGTCGTCCTCTCTCTGACGTGTTGCCCTGTCTCTGACGTGTCGTCCTCTCTCTGATGTGTCGTCCTCTCTCTGACGTGTCGTCCTCTCTCTGACGTGTCGTCCTCTCTCTGACGTTTCGTCCTCTCTCTGACGTGTCGTCCTCTCTCTGACGTGTCGCCCTCTCTCTGACGTGTCGTCCTCTCTCTGACGTGTCGTCCTGTCTCTGACGTATCGCCCTGTCTCTGACGTGTCGTCCTCTCTCTGACGTGTCGTCCTGTCTCTGACGTATCGCCCTGTCTCTGACGTGTCGCCCTGTCTCTGACGTGTCGCCCTGTCTCTGACGTGTCGTCCTCTCTCTGACGTGTCGTCCTCTCTCTGACGTTTCGTCCTCTCTCTGACGTGTCGCCCTGTCTCTGACGTATCGTCCTGTCTCTGACGTGTCGCCCTGTCTCTGACGTGTCGTCCTCTCTCTGACGTTTCGTCCTCTCTCTGACGTTTCGTCCTGTCTCTGACGTATCGTCCTGTCTCTGATGTGTCGTCCTCTCTCTGACGTGTCGTCCTCTCTCTGACGTATCGTCCTGTCTCTGACGTATCGTCCTGTCTCTGACGTGTCGTCCTCTCTCTGACGTATCGTCCTGTCTCTGACGTATCGTCCTGTCTCTGACGTGTCGCCCTGTCTCTGACGTTTCGTCCTCTCTCTGACGTATCGTCCTGTCTCTGACGTGTCGCCCTGTCTCTGACGTGTCGTCCTCTCTCTGACGTTTCGTCCTCTCTCTGACGTTTCGTCCTCTCTCTGACGTGTCGCCCTGTCTCTGATGTGTCGTCCTCTCTCTGACGTGTCGTCCTCTCTCTGACGTTTCGTCCTCTCTCTGACGTGTCGTCCTGTCTCTCACGTGTCGCTCTGTCTCTGACGTGTCGTCCTACTGCAGGACGTCATCGTATGACGGAGACAGGTTGGTGTGTTTGGAATGTGGAACTGATGCCTCTGATTTGTCGGCTCACTACCCGACACACGTGCACTGTCTGCTGTGTCCGTACAGCAGCTGCTGCTCCAGAGCCTACGCTGCTCATATGATACAGTAAGAGTACTTATAGTACACAGTGATACACACGTTACTGCAGTAGCACACACAGGCTTTCAAAGTTTATTAATGTCTGAATGTTGATGACTCTTTTCAGTCACCACGTTCCGCGCTCCAAAGACAAAGTTGTTCTACTGCACAGACTTCCTCCTCCATGGTGAGACTCCTTGATCGGGTATTGATCTGATCAGGTTCATGTTGTTTCTGCTTTAATTGACAAACAGGATTTTTTATTGAATTTAAAGAAGCGTTAAACAACAGTTCCGTCTGTTTTTATTGACACTTCAACATTAATCCTCGTCTGTGCTGCAGTGACTGGGTTTGACCTGCAGGTGATACTCTTCATCCTCAGTCTGAACTCAATCATCATGATTGATTTATACGAGACACACAAATTATTATATGTATATATGTGACTGTGTTAAAAATAAAGCACGTAATACTCCTGCAGGTTGCGTCCCAGACTCATGTGTGACTAACTGTCTCTGTGTCCACCAGTCCATTCCTGCTGCAGTGCTCTCAGTGCGAGCTCCGGCCTCAGAACGCCGACCAGATGGCCGATCACCTTCTGAAGAACCCGGAGCACCACAGCGCCACGTGTCGCATCAGGAGTAAGACGACACACACTGAGACGTCAACACAACACGAGGAGTCACTTCAACAACAAACCTTTATTTTAAAAACAGTTTTATACAAAGCCAACAACAGAAACAGAGAAAAAATAAAATCAACTGAAACAAATGGACTTGAACATTTATTTTATATTATAGTTAAATAATTATTTTATCATTAAAAGAAAAAGAACAAATGAACATTAAGAAAAAGCTAATTTCAGTAATTCAGCGACAAAAACAAGACAAAATGTTTTTAAAAAATCATGATAAATGATAAAGTTTAAATAATAGAATAGAATAAAGTAGATCCCAGGGAAATATTATAAGATGTTTAAATATATAGACAAATCAAAGAATCAAGTTTGAGTAAAGACGTCTCCTCTCAAACGCTTTTTGTGAGAGAACCACTGATCTGTTTCCCTCCTGTTCTTTGACAGCCAATGTCAATAAAGCTGACAATATTTTCATTCCTTGTTGCCATGGAAACAGAGTTAACAGCTGAAAAACTGTTTTTACATCGGCACGATTTGTGTGATTTACTGAACCGATGACGTGGAAGAAAATACATCAGAGAAAGTTTTTTTAGTTTATTCCATCCGTCGTCTCTGCAGCAGTTTTCAGACATGAACTGAGTTAGTGTTTGTGAAGCAGCAGCAGGTTGTCGGGTCCGACTCGTTCACAACAACAGGAAGTGTAGGAACATTCAGGCGAGGGGCGGAGCCTGTAGAGCAGCAGGAGGCGGGACATGACGTATATATTCTGCTGTGGAAAGATCAGTGTTGTTGTTTTTAATTGCAAAAGACATAACACTTTAAGACAGTACATGGAAGACAAGAAGACTCTTGCATAGACAGTTGTGCATGGTGTAAGTGTTTTTGTGTGTTGGTGGAAAGATAGGAGAAGGAAGAGAGAGACGGAAATAAAAAAAGGACAAAAAAAGACCAACTATGAACGAAAGACCAAAGTAATGATAAAGTCGATGGGAGTGCTGGTTGCATGTCCACCCTGGTCACTGGCAGCAGATCTTCTGGGAGCTCTAGAATGAGGAACCAGGGTAGGGTTGGGGACCTGTGAGCGCCTCTGGATGAGAGAGCATGTACCTGTATATGTGAGTGAGAGTGAAAGAGAGAGAGAGACCATGTGACTCACCCCTGGAACAAGTGGAGCTCATGTCTGATCCCTGCAGACACCAGGGAGACATGCACAGCTGCACCATGTTTGCTTACAGTGATCATTTGGGTCTTTTCATACATTTTTAGTTTTTAGCGGCTCTCTCGGTTATCACCACAAAACTCTCTTGACATCGTCGTGTCTTCTGCGTGTATGACATTCTGAGATATGTTTTCTTTTTGTCTTTTGCGTCTGTCGTGTGTTACAAGCGTCATCACCCCCACACTCGATTGTCTCCAATTTGACTTTTTGTGAACTTAAAGGGATAGTTCACCCAGAAATTACAATTCACTCATTATCTACTCAGCACTATGATGATGGAGGGGGGGGCGGGTGAAGTGTTTGAGTCAACAAAACACTTCTGGGCCAGACAGAGAAACTCTGCAGAAACTCTGGAGGGTTTCTCTCTCTGACATTTTCTTTCTCACACGTTCTCCAGAGAAACTGCAGAGGATCGCTGAAGTTCAGTGCATGTCTGAAAACAGCTTTTGTCTCCACCGTGTCAGTGAGGAATTGATCTCAGATCTAGATCTCCTGGTTCATAAACTCAGTTTCTTTATAATGTTGGAGTTTGTTCAGTGTGAAGAGAAGAATCTGAAACAAAAGCATCATGAAGCTGTTACACATGTGTAGTGTAGTGTGTCAGTGTTAATGTAAAATGTGTTCATGCTCTAATGTTCAGAATCACTTTCCTCAGACTGTCCACTGCTGCAGCTCCTCGTTTCAGCCTCTGTCTCAAACACTTGGTTTTAGCTCCTGTCTCTTTACAGGGTTCCTGCAGCTCCTTAAGAAATCTTAAATCTTAAGTATAAAATTTGCAGGCGGTGCAATTAAGGCTGATGGGAAACTTGTGACAGTGCCTCACCAAAAAAATGTCTTTAAAACTTTAGTACTGAGACTCTGACAGTTTTATGTTTTTAAATAGTGAAACACCGAATGTTAGGTATTTACATGGGCAGATCACGAAACAGCGCCACACAATTCCCAGTCTTATAAAGTGGTCAGCTATGGAACTGCAATGAGCCTGTGATGCCGCTGTAACGTCTCCATGTCGGTGTGTGAACCATTCAACAGTTTCTTAACACAATCTGCAAATTCAAGGAAGAAGCAGTGGGAAGCAGGTCCAGGCAGGCCTCACGTTTTGTGTGGTTTATTTTTACATTGTTACAAACATCCCTGGTGTCTGGCTGCTTATGCTGCTTAACCATATATATATATAAAAATATATATATATATGTATATTTATATATATCAGCCGATGCTCAGTACCTTCAAAACAAAAGCATAAACTACCAAAACTAACTAAAACAATATGACTATTGTTTATCATTATTATTAAGACATAATATAACTACTTATATTAAAAAAACAATAAACTAAATAAACAAATGTTTAACTATTAATCTTATATATATACATTCTCTTCTCTATCAAAAAATGTGTCGAGATTTCTTGGGTCTTAAATTATATTTATCGAGGTCTTAAAAAGCATTAAATTTGACTTTAAAAATGGTGCAAGAACCTTTCCAAGAACCTTTCCCCCCCCCCCCCCCCGATAAAGCCCACTCTGTTGTGATTGCCACAAGGCATGATGCAAATGAAGACTTTCAGTTATTCTGCAGTTTGAATACTTCATTCAGATCTTCAGGAGTTGTACAAGTAAACATAGACAACTGGCCTTGTTTGTGTTTTCTATGTTTACTTGTACATCTTCTGAAGATACTGTGACCTGGATGACTGAAGATCTTCAGATATTTATTTAGATGCATTTTCTTCTGTTTTGTGACACAAAAATGCCCTGTTTAAAAAATGTCACTTCGTTTTTGACTAACAACATGAAAACTAAGCTCCTAATTCCTGTGGATCTGAGTGGAACTTATTCAACTATTGATAGTTTGATTGATAAATATTATAAAATATATTATCCTGCTTCTTTTCAGCGTATGTGGAACCTGACATCCAGTTCTGCTATGATGGAGAGCAGTGTTCTTCAGAAGAGCAGGAACCAGACCAGAATAAGGACTTGCCTGATCCATCCTGGAGGGCAGCAGCTTTTTGGAAGCAGCCAGCGGAGAGCGATATCACCAAGTCTACCATTGCAGCATTCATGGAGAGCAGTGGGCCTCATCACAACCTGACCAAGAACAGCGATGCCATTGACTTCTTCAACCTCCTCTTCCCTGCAGCATTGGTGGAACTGATCACCAACGAGACCAATGCCCATGTTAAGACCTGCCAGTTCCTGGGGTCCTTCTATCCAAAGTGGGTACCTGTCACCACGCATGAAATCAAAGGTTTCATCGGCTTGGTCGTTTTGATGGGGATTCAGAACCTGCCCGACCCATCGCACTACTGGTCCTGGAGTCACTACGACAACAGCTACACCTTCTACCGAGCCATGAGTTTCAAACGTTTCAGGCAGATTGCTGCCAACATCCGCATGGGCAGCTTCGCCATTGATGAGTATCGCGGCACCAACAATCCCAGCGACTCTTTGCACATCTTCAGGCCAATGCTGGACCTCCTGGGTGGAGCTATGTGGAACACTTACCGACCAAACTGCAGTCTGACCATCGACAGGGCGCTGTTACCGAGCCTGGAGGAGGAGAGCTGCCAAGTTAAAGGGAATCCAAAGACCCAGCCTCAGGTGTGGCTACTCTGTGATTCCAAGTCAGGCTACTGCCACCGCTTCTTCATCCAAGTGGGGGAGAAGGCGGGCAAGGAGCCAGGCTTCACTGTGGTGCCAGGGCTGGTGAAGGGTCTTGAGGACAAACGCCATCAGCTCTACCTGGCCAACTCCCTAACTTCTGTCCCACTCATGCAAAAGCTTCTGAACCAGGGTATCTACGCCTCCAGCTCCTTCCCTCCACCCAGCCCTATCTTGCCCAGAGAGCTGTGGGAGGAGGGTCAGGTGGAGAAACCCGGGGACTTCCTGCAAAGGCAGTGTGGCTCCCTACTGGCCACTCGCTGGAGGGACACCAAGGAGATGGGTTGCCTGTCAACTAATGCATCTCCGGGTGAACCAGACACTGTTTGGAGGAGGTCTCAGACCAAAGTGGGCGGCTTGGACCCCATCAATCGCCCTAAGGCCTTTCGCCTTCTGCAGGAGAACATGCGAGGGGTCGACATCTGCAAGCAGCTGCTGGCCTGCAACCCGCTTGGAGGAATCCCTCAGGACCGACACTGGCGCGGTCTCTTCTGGTTTCTGATCAACCTGTGCATCGTGAACGCTTTCATCGTACTGCGAGAGAGTCGCAAGGAGAACCCACCTGCCTGGGTGCAAGATGGCCTCTTTACTCAAGTCAACTTCCGCAAGCGTTTAGGGAACCAGCTCGCCAAGTGTGCCCAGAAATACTTTGAGACCATGGAGATTGCTAGCTCCCGCGGAATGAGAATGGAGGTGGCCGAAGAAGTAGTTAAACAAAGACACAGAATGGTAAAGATCAGCGCCATCTCCAAGAGGTGCAAGAACTGCAACTTGAAGAACATTCGACATGAGAGCGTGTACGGCTGCGTCATCTGTAAAGCTAACCTGTGTAAACACCCGAGCTGTTTCTGGGAGTATCATGGTCTGTCGCCTCTGAACAAAGGTCAGTCTACAGTGAATGTCAAAGTTCCTGCTCAGCTCTGAAACTAACTTGGATTTATTACTGTTAAACTTTTGACATTAAATGTTTCATCTCTGTTGTTTTAACAGGTTCAACAAAAGTTGGATTTCTCAAGGATAGAATAAGGTAAACATTTCACTAAATGTGTTCACGTTTCTTTATGCTAAATTGGATTTTTTATTTTTGAGGCTGATATTAAAAGGTTTGACTGTGTCAAGTTCATTCATGTTTTTCCATCTTGTATGTTTTGATATTACTGTGCTTTCATTCTCATTAACAGAAGAACATTTGTGTTTTTGTGCTGTAGTGGAGCAGTGGAGGTGGACGAGGTCAAAGACAACATGGACGCGGCAATGGCCCCTGTGGAGGACATTGACTTTTCTGACGATGAGAGAGTGGATGATTTTGATGACATGGATGAAGAAACTGAAGATGTTAAGCAGGAATTAATCAAAGAAGTAAAACATCCGGTGTCTGACTTGCAATCCACAATGAACTGCCACGCCCAACTAGCAAGCAACTTGTCTCCCTTGAAAGAGCGTGACGATATTCTCACCGCCCGTCAACTGAGAATTGCTCTGTTTGCTCTGTGTGATGGACTCCGCCAAGCCTCGAGGGTCTTTTCAACTGAGACCAAGCTCATCCAAACGTGGCTGAAGGAGGCCAAGAAGCGTTTGAGGCAACGTGAACAGGAACAGAATGTCCACGGTGATGGTGGCAGTCGCCTGGTTGCCTGGGTGCTGTCCATGCGTGAACAGCAGCTTCCGATCACAGAGAGTAACCTCTTCCACAAAGTCTCCACACTGAAGAAGAAGGGAGGTTTCAGTGACTCCTTCCGCATCTCATATGACTGGGCGGTGAGCTTCATGCTGCATCACCAGCTGGGCATACAGAACACCGGCACAGCGTCCAAACTAGCTCGAACCCTGCCGTCTTCCCTGGAAGCCAAAGTCATGTCCTTCAGGAAGTTTACCCACAAGATCATCAGGGTCCACAAATTGTCTGAAAGCACAGTCGCTGCGATGGATGAGCTATGTCTTTTTGTGGATTTAAGGTTAGTCCAGGACAAGTCTCGCCGCTCAGAGGCTCTGGAACTCATTGGGTCTTTACCTCTTGTAACTGTGTTCCTGGCAGCACTGGCAGATGGTACCATGCTGCCGTCTCTGGTGCTAGCAAACCGGCAGCTGGATGAGAAAGTCCTGCCTGAGTTCATCCTGCTGGAGGCTGGACCAGAGAGTCTCTTAGTAGAAGAAGCCCTGGATCTTTGGACTAACAAGATCTGGCATCAGCATGTTTGCAGTCGAACTCAGCCCAGTAGATCGATTCTGGTCTTGGACCGACACCGGGAACACATGGGCGACCAGTTTCTTACATCCATCAGTGGGTCAGGTACGCTCCCTGCAATGATTCCTGGAGGTTGTTCCTTCAGCCTTCAGCCTCTGGACATTTGTGTGAAGCCGGTGCTGCAGCGCTTCATGCTGCTGCGCTGGGCAAAGTTCATTGCTGGAAATCCAAAGGAGCTGGAGGAGACGTCACCCCAGCAGCTCCAAGCAAATGTGGCCCAGCTGCTGGTTGACTGGATGGTCGAGGCCCTAATGCACTTGAACAAACTCTCCCAGCTATGGGAAAATTCATTTAGGCTGACAGGTCTTCTTCCGAAAGAGGAGGAGGGACTAGAGACAATGACAAGTCAAAAGCCAGAGGAGGTCCAACTCGATCTCTTCAAGACCCTGACTGAGACCATTCTGGGTCCTGAATCTCGGGAAACCACTTCATCTGGTCTGCTGGAGCTGGAAGACGAAGAGGATACCAAGGAGGAACCAGAAGGAGTAGGACTGGAGACATCAGAGGAGAAACAGGAGAGGATTGAAGAGATAGAGAGGGAGGTAAAGGACAGGAGAGAGAACAAGGAGACTGAGATGAAAGAGCATGGTCAACAAGACGACACGAGGAAGCATAAGACGATAGAGGAGGATAGTGAGGAGGACGGAAAGGAGACAGAGGAAGACAGAAAGGAGGTGAATAAGGAGAGACGAGAGACCAGGATCGTGATAGGAGAGGAAGTCGGGGATGAGTGGAAGATAAAGAGCAGGACAGAGGGTGTAGAGGCAGACGGCGACGCTGACGACACGATAGACAAAAGATGAACAGACGATAAAGACATGGATGTAGAACTGTTAACACCCGAGTCGTCCCTGATGGTCTTTATTTCAACTGGAGCCTGAAAACCAAAACGAGTGGACATGTGGTGGACATGTGGGGGTGGGACAACCACCTCAGCTGACTGAAATTCTGGGCTGTCAATTAAAGAAACACACCTCTCTTGGGGATGACCTAAAGCTCTGCTACAGGTGTGCTGTTGACTTCAGGTGAACTTGTACAGGGTTCAGATCAGGTGGGAGACGGACAGGATCTAACACTGAAACCTGATTGGCTGATTGAAAGACACTCATTCAGTAGATTAGCTGAACTTACACCTGTCCTGACATTGTATAGAGACATTGGGCGTTTCTCCTCCAGGTGATGTAAACATTTGAACTCATCACAACATGTTTGGTTTCTCTGGATCTTCTTTCTAGAGACGATCTGATGTGGGTTTTGTTGCTGGAGTCAGTCATTGATAAAGCTCTGCCTCCTTAGCAACCTGTCAGCCAATCAACAGCTGACAGATTCCCCAGTATGCACTGGGAAACAGGTTGAGTCTGTGCTGGTTGTGACAGTTATTATAAGTTAAGTTTATAAACGTCAGTTAATGATGCATCAAATAATCGATAATGTGGATATTCAGACCCAGAAACATGAATAAATATATGACCATGAACAAAACAAATTAAATAAAGTTTGTCAAACTTATTTTCCAGGAAGAGTTCTTGTTGTGACATGAATCTGAAAGTGAATCCTGATGTTATGAATCAACTTGGACGCGGTCTGCCTGAGTCTGATCCACTGACCTCATCGTCCGGCGGCTGCAGGGGCGGAGTAAGAAAACTCAGACGTCGAGTTGTCAAACCCTCTAATGATTTACGTTCCAGGTTGAATCTCTGAATTTCTCTGTTATAAAAGCAACAACCTTTACATTTCAATTGTTTGTTTTTTTCTGTAAGAAAACTTCCACTGTTTGATGACTCACCATGCACTCAGATGTTTACTCATTCTGCATCCAATCAGAAGTCTTTCTTGAATTTTAACTTCCTCCCTGAGACTAAATTCTGACAGTTGGTGACCTCAACTGTTTGATTGGTCGGTTAAATCCACATGCGAAGTGTGATGGAAATTTGACCTGGTGAGACTTCAAAAATAAAGAGATGCAAGACTTTTAGTCTTTTAAGAGGATTTTATTCCTTGCAAGGAAGGTCCGACAGTCATACAGTGTGCGATGA
Source organism: Hippoglossus hippoglossus (assembly GCF_009819705.1). Taxonomy (NCBI): domain Eukaryota; kingdom Metazoa; phylum Chordata; class Actinopteri; order Pleuronectiformes; family Pleuronectidae; genus Hippoglossus; species Hippoglossus hippoglossus. Next base: position 315,664 of record NC_047166.1, on the reverse strand, counting down.
GCATTCTGCAGAGCGAGTGAACCCCAAACAGTTGCAGGTGTGATGGAAATCTGGAAATACAGAGGCTGGAAACACCAAAGTTATCCACGTGTATTTTAATAGGGGCTTTCTGCAGAAAGGATCAACACAGAGAGTCACAAGGATCTCAGAGTGAAGATGCAGGACAGTCAAATACAAGGATCTTATATAGGAGGACTAAGGCTGTCTCTCTGAACCAGTTCAGACTGGTTCTGTAGGCGCAGGAGAGAGAGGAGTCTAAACACAAACAACTGATTTACATGTGTTTCCTAAGGAGATAAGCAGACATACATTCCGTTCTTTGGAGGGTAAATAAGTGATAAAGGGTCTGACAGTTTTCAGGTCATCAACAGTTCAGACCATAAAACAGCTCAGGTCATAAAGGTCTTTAGACAGGGCTGCAAAAGTTACTCTTCAACTACAACATAGGTTTCTACCACACTTAGTTCATTTTTCCAGTACATTTCCCTCCTTTTTGTCATTTATGACAACATAAGAGAACTACTGTAAAAAAAAATCAAATACATCAATTCACAAAGATTCAAAATGCATCATCATCATCACTGTAGTGCAAAGCAAACTGCTGTTGTTGTGGACACAGGTCTGCGTCGCAGAAGGGAGTAAGGACTGATAAGAGCCGACTAAACAGCCAGTACAACATCCTCACATTCTTCATCACAGAGAGTTCTTCAGGTCCAATGCCCTCGTTTGCTGGACGTCAGAACAGAATCTCAAATGGGCTCAATCCATATTTTGGTCTAATTCTCATTCTCATCTGCATGAGAACAAGCGAGAAAGATTTAGTCCATGACAATCCAGTTTCCTCATAAAATTTAGCCAATTGTTTTTTAGTGTGCCATTTCTCTTCCCACCGCTCCACCACTGGATGGGTGGTAGACACAATGTTGTCTCAAATCAATGCCCAAATCTTTACTTAATTGTTTTAATGCCGCACTAACAAATGGAATCCAAATCATGCATGTGTGACAAAATTTCTGAGAGTAGTTGGAAAACCCCTTTGTGAACCAGTGTTGTAAAATACCAGCCAACATCGATCCTTTCGAAACATGTTCATCTCATGCGTTAACTTTGCATAATATGGAAACAGATAGTTTGGCAGACAAGGTTTCTCATCAGAGCCCACCCACACCCCATCTGTGTACATGCGGCCAACATCTCCTCCAAAGTGCACGCTCATCTGCTGTGGCTCTAAGTTGGAGTTCCTGCAGGTCAGCTGTGGGGGGGGTGGGGTCGACCTGTAAGAGAAAGCAGGTAGCGGCTGGCGAGCAGCTGCTTTCGCTGCTGCTTCCGCTCCGGGTCATTATTAGAAGTGTGAGCATCACATTCACATACTGCAACCTGTCTGGGGAGGAGGACAGCATCAAGCATCTGAGACACTAGAGCATGATGTGCAATTGGTTTGCCTCTGTTTCCAAATCGTGAAAAAATCATGTACTACACCAAATGCATATCTACTGTCAGTGTAGAGATTCACCCCTTTTCCCTTCAGCCAACTTGCTTCACTGAGAGCAGTGAGCTCTGCTGCTTGTGCAGACAGAAGCAGGGAGTGGTGGTGTAATCAATGCATCATGTGCTGTTACCACAGAGAAACACACTTGATTTGCTCCCGTGTCTGAATTGCGAGACGCTGATCCACAAACAGTTCAGTGTCTGGATTCTGCAGTGGTGTTTCCTGTAAGTCTGGTCTGGGGAAACACACTTCAGTTATTGTTACCACACAGTTGTGTTGTTCACCATCTCCTTCTGTTGGAAGAAGAGTAGCTGGGTTTAGAACATTACATCTTTTCACACTGATGTTAAGCATTTAAAATTACAGAAACAGCACATCTATGTTCATTCCAGAACATGCAACTTAGCGTTAAATTCTCTTTCACACAACTTTCTCTAAACCATCTTTTTTCAAAACATGCATCTCTCCCTTTGTGTTTGAGTGCAGTGCAGTGTAAATCTTCTGGATGCAGATACGTGGTGTCTGGACCACATGAGGATAGCAAAAATTAACACTTGAATTTTTCAGTGATGCCTCATATTATATTATATTATAATATCACCTCATATTAAGGGAGTCGTGAATTTTTCAACCACGGTGCTTCCTGAATCTAACACAGATCTAACAACTCATTCGCTCATCTTAGGATGTGTGTCACACATATCCCTCTTGATGACTGAATGTGTTGCTCCTAAATCTAAAAGGAATATAATCTCATTCCCTAGCACTGTGAGTTGGCATATTAGCATATACATCTCATTGATATTTAACATATGTTCCTATCAGTAGGTTATCTTTCTTCTCTAAAAAAAAAAAAATCTTTTACTTCTATGATAAGTGTTTGTGTTGGTGTGGTGCATTCACCCTCTAGATGTGTGAGGTGTTCCTCACGGTCTCGCTCTCTGTTCAAAGTTGCTGGTTCCTCCCTCTCCTCCACCCCCGCCTCGGTTCAATCAGCCTTGTCAGGTTGTTGTTTCTGCCCAATGTCCCTTCTCTCCACAGTGAAAACAAATGTCCTGATCATCATTCCATTCGCCGTCTCCCCTCCTTCCTTGAAATCCTCTTCTTTTGCATCTGCGATGTACCTCTGAACATTGTCAGTGAAGCTTTATGCAGATCAGTCTCTCTTTTCTTCTTCTTCTTTTCTTCATGTTTAATTAACTTCTTCGCATCAACGGCATGTGTTTTTATTAAGTTCTTCCCGAGTCCCACTTGATGCCTGTACGTTTTAACAGGCTGGCAACATCAGGTCACTTCAACCGTCGCGATCTGGGCTGGATCCTGTCCCAGTCCATATTGCCCCTTGTCTGGTGCGAGGTGAAGAGAGGAGTTGCGGGTCTGGAACGTTATTAGGTGGAGGAGGTGGTTGTGGAGCCTGGGCTCCTGCCTGCGGAACATCTGCTTCTGGTGGAGCTTGGTGTTGTCTGGTTGTCGTCTTCTCGGCGGGGAAGAGTCGAGGTCGGAAACCTGCATTTTGAGACACTGAGACATTTGTGAGGTGTTATCTGTCCCTGCCAGTGTGTGTTTTCTGTCCCTTTGATGCAATTCTTCTAACCACATTCCACATACCTTCCTATCTGCCTGAAATGTAAGATTTACTTTTCTGGCCTGACTTACTTTTTTCTTTCTCCTCTAGCTTCAGTCTCAGCTGTTTCAGCTGCCTTATACTAAAACTCCCCCAGCTGGAAACCCACATTCTTTCATCCACACTTGTATCAGACTTAGTGCTGTGTCACCATAGTTCCTTCACATGACGTTCATATTAGGATTACTCAGATCAGTTCCATTATCCAAATCTTTAAATTGTTCATTTACCCATGTAAAGAATTTTTTTTTTGTTATTAAGAATTAGTTACCTTAAGTCTTCAATCAATCTCCAAAACGCTATCGTAAGGAGCAAATAGGAAACGTAGCAATATAAACATCCTCAAAATAATGTAATACCCCCTATATAATATTACCAATAGTAATTTCCTTTTATTTACTTGGTCTCCGGTAATTTCTCAATTTATCTTTTTTTTTTTTTTTATCCATTTAATACACATTAAAAAATCCTGACCAACATGAATCATAGTGCCTTAAAGAAGTTCTCTACATAGCGCGCTTTTGGTGAGTTGCCTGACACAACGCAAATACAACTCAGTATCATGTCCTCTCTGTGGTTGCAGTCGAAACAACTCTTTAAAGTACCTCGTCAGTCCTTCCAGGTTTCTTCTAAACCTTGGTTAAAAATGTACGGGGCTTTCACCCGTCTGGAGGATCCAATCCTCATAGACCAACTTCTTCGTAACACTATGTCTGCTGGTAAAAAAAATAATAAATAAAAATACACTTGAAATCTCAGATCCTCACCAGATAGATCGCAGCGCTGAGACGATCCGGGCTCGGGTCTCGGGCCCTGCATCTCACCCGTCCTAATGGGGAGGTTAAGGTTGGAAACTTTTTTCCCAAGAAGATCACTCAACCATAGACACCGAGTCCAGATGCGTCCAGTTGTGCGATCCCACTTCTGACACCAAATTGTGATGGAAATCTGGAAATACAAGAGGCTGGAAAACACCAAAGTTATCCACGTGTATTTTAATAGGGGCTTTCTGCAGAAAGGATCAACACAAAGTCACAAGGATCTCAGAGTGAAGATGCAGGACACTCAAATACAAGGATCTTATATAGGAGGACTAAGGCTGTCTCTCAGAACCAGTTCAGACTGGTTCTGTAGACGCAGGAGAGAGAGGAGTCTAAACACAAACAACTGATTTACATGTGTTTCCTTTGGAGATAAGCAGACATACATTCCGTTCTTTGGAGGGTAAATAAGTGATAAAGGGTCTGGCAGTTTTCAGGTCATCAACAGTTCAGACCATAAAACAGCTCAGGTCATAAAAGTCTTTAGACAGGGCTGCAAAAGTTACTCTTCAACTATAAAATAGGTTTCAACCACACTTAGTTCATTTTTCCAGTACACAGGCGTATGCTTTTTATGCAGATACAATGAAAAAATGTGTGTGAGAGTGTGTGTGTGAGAACTATGTGTTGACTATGTGTTGTGAGATCTACGTGTGTGAACTGAGTGAATATTAGAATCCCAGGAGGTAAGACCCAGACACATGCTGAAGGCCTCTTGGAGTTCTTGGTGGAGGGAGACAAACCTACTCAGACTTGTGGCTCTAATGTCTCTCAACAGTTTCACAAACAGCAGAAATCCTATGCATAAGCAGAGATAATATATAGTGTGGTATATTGGTAAAAATTTCCATGACAGAAGGTGGAAGCGTGAAGTCCTGTTCATGTTCAAACATTGGTGTCAGAGCAGAAACCGTCAGAGTGAGATTCTTCTGTCATCTGATTTATTTCTGATTGACTTCAGATAATTATCATTCATCCGATGGGTTAATCTTCACAAACACCATGCGTCACAGGGAAAGAACCTGATCTGTGACGCATGGTTCTTTAAAACTGGTTCACACTATTAGGATCATTCACTGTGGTTATTAACACACTTAATATGTTATACATGTTCTTCTGTTTTTTTTTACAAGTGATCAAATTAAACATGTTCTTGAACAAACATCAATGTGATACGAACGACCTGAAATGACAGAAACCATCTTTAAACATTTAATTATCGTCTAATTACATTTTTTTGTTTGGTCCCTGTCCTTTCTACTTACATGGAGGAGGTTTATGACCTGTACTGCAGCCAGACACCAGGGGGCGATAGAGATGACTTGGCTTCACTTTATTTACAGTCTGAGGTCAGAGTCTTTATATTTTCAACCACCAATGAACCTTCAACTGTCAATCATTACTGACTGGAGTACAGGTGAAACACACACACAGACACACACTCGCACACGGATCACAGACACACACTCAAAGAAACACAGACGTATGTTTTTACCTTGTCAGACACTCAGTCTGTTCATCAGTGAAATTCAACTCGATACCAAACTGACTGATTCATTGTGAATAGAATCTCTGGGCATCACGGGGTTAATGTTCAGCTCCACGGCTGCTGTCCAAGTCGATTATATAACCGTGAATCGCCTCAGGGTTTTTCACAGGCAGAGAGAGACAGAGAATCCAGACCTTCACAACCTCATCGGATCAGCAGCTCCAACATGGGTGAGCTTTACCTCTTCACTCATTTGTTAGTTGTTAAAGGGAAAGTTCACTGAAATATGTAACTTCATTATCTCCTCAGCACTGATGGGGGGGGGGGGGGGGGGGTGTTTGACACTTCAGGAGTTTCTTGTGTAAACAGCTTTAGAGCAGAATCCAATTGAAGTAACATAATGTGGAGGTGGGGGGGCTGGGAGAGCACCCTCACCTGCTCATAGGGGATCAATCAGCGCAGGTGAGAGCTGTTAGCTGATTGGTCCTCGTGCTTAAAAGGCAGCGTCTGCGCTTCCTCAGGGAGGACTCGGAACTCAGAGACTCGAGGAGACTCGAGGAGACTGGAGGAGACTGAGACACTCTCCGACAGAGTCCCGGACACTGAGCTGGAAAGCTCAAGAAGTTTGTATTGGAATTTATGTTTTGAGGAATAAAGATGCTTAAAAGCAACCCGTGTGTCTCTGGCTGTGTGGGAGAGCCCCGTGGCAAGGAAGATTGCCACACATAATAAAACCGAAAAAACAACATGCCTCCATTCTGCTCCTGTGGTGTCATCAAGTGTCCGGAAGCCCCGACGTTCATATTCAACTGGTCCTCTGTGATCTTCCTCGGAGGCACGTTCACGTTTTCGTTCAAGGGCGTGCACGCTAGCATCGCTACTTCCGGTTGCGGATATTCAGACTAAAAACTTGGTGTAAATGACGCCGTTAGGAGTCGAATATGAATTTCGGGCCTTCTGGACACTTGATTACACCACCCCCCATCATAGTGGTGAGGAGATAATGAATTTTCATTTTTCAATGAATTATCCCTTTAAGACATTTGTTGGTGTGAGGACATTTGTACATGTTGAGGACATGGTGGTTGTTTGAGGGTCGAGTTCTGTTTGGAATCATGTTCTGGTTGTTTAATTATGATTGAAGATAAAAGGTGAGAACATTAGGTCAATGGGAGTCCTCACAAACAGGAAGACCAGTGTGTTTTTGCTCTTTAACGAACTTCACTCTGACACATTAATGTCACAGCATGAATCTTAAATGATGTTAAATCAGATTAACTTTTTCTCTGGAGTAAATCATTTCACTAAACGTTCTGTAACAGCTCCTCTTCAACTTCAGGAACAGGAATGTGTCGTCAGGGCGGCAGTGAATTTACTGTGTGTGTGTGTGTGTGTGTGAGAGTGAGAGTGTTGTTGTGTGTGTGTGTGTGTTTCACCTGTGTGTGATCATTAATAAACCTCTGTGTATAGTGTAGTTGTGTGTTGTCATGTGGTTGTGTATCAGATTATTAAACCTCCTGCTGTGTGATCGTCTGATAAATAAAAGCTGAAGTGAAGTCGGGGAATGAGAAGCTGCTGATCCTGCGTCTGATTGGACGTCGTCCAGCAGAGATCAGGCTGTGACCTCTGTGACCTCTGACCCCTTAGGATCATGTCTTTTAAATGTTGTTGTGTTTTCTCAGCGAGCTGTTCAGGATGTGGACCAGGATACCGCAGCCCGCTGGAGGCCATGAAGGGTGAGACACAAACAGACACTCGCACACAGGCATACAGACACACAGACATACAGACACACACACACAGACACACACACAGAGTTGTGGTGTTGTGTGGTTGTAGGTCCCCGGGAGCAGATTGTCTACCTTCCGTGTATCTACCGAAACACTGAGGTCCTCAAACCAGATTACCTGGCAACAGTCGACGTCGACCCGAAGTCTGCTAACTACTGTCAGGTACAGTCACTGCTGCATTTTAAAACCAAAGGATGAAATAACCTTTAAACCTGCTGTGACCTTTGACCTCTGTCCTGTCAGGTGATCCACCGGCTGCCGATGCCGAACCTTCGGGACGAGCTGCATCACTCCGGCTGGAACGCCTGCAGCAGCTGCTTCGGAGACGTCTCCAAGACCCGAAACCGTCTGATTCTGCCGTCGCTCATCTCCTCCAGGATCTACGTGGTCGACGTCGGGACGAATCCCAGAGCGCCTCAGTTGCACAAGGTACAAGCGACCTGCACAGCACAGCCAATCACTGAGAGTTCAGCGACCGAGCTGTTCATACCTGATCTATGATCATGTGAGAAGATCCTAAACAAAGATGCTTGTGTTCACACTGTTTTTATCCAGTCGGCACGAACACAGAGGAGACTTAAGATATTTTACTATGAAACTGTGGAGGTCAGAGGTCGTCAGCCGAGTCCTGGTCTGAACCAGCTGAGTCCTCCATGTTTCCCACGTGAACTCAGAGCTGTACACGTGATTGGACGTTCAGGAATGAAGAAGGTTCATGCTGAGGTCGGACTGCAGCTGTAAAAACCTTTGGCTTGTTGTCAGCAGATTCTGCTGAGTCACAGTTTGATCATTAACATGTTTCCTCAGAGACGCTGAAGAACACACGCAGCTGCAGCAGGTCGGGGATCGTTCACACCTCGCGCTGTGAGGTCACAGCGACCTTGACCTTTTACCACTGAATTCTAATCTGTTCATTCTTGAGTCTGATTGAACATTGGTCCCAAATTAGAAGACTTTCCTTCCGAGAATTTTGAGACATCCTTTTCAAAATCATCTGTGCCAAATTAGAAAGGATTCTCTCTCCTGTACTTCAGATATCATGTTCATGAGGCAAAACGGGGTTTGTGAGGTCCCAGTGATCTTTGACCCCAAAGTGTGAACTATTGTACCAATGTTGAAGAAATTCCCTTTCAAAGTGTTCTTGAGATATCGTGTTCATAAGAATGAGACAGACTGACAACCTGTAAACATGATGCCTCCGACCACTAGGTGTCACCGTCGAGTTTCTGTGATGAAGATGAAAAGTCACTGAGTTGATGTGTTTGTGTTCAGATGGTCGAACCCGTGGATCTGTTCTGGAAATGTAACCTGGCGAATCCTCACACGTCTCATTGTCTGGGTAACGGTCAGATCATGATAAGCTGCATGGGAGATCCGTCCGGTAACGGCAAAGGTGAGAGACAGACCTAATCCACTAGCAGCCTCTAGTGGACAGTTCCAGTGTTACAGCTGCTGTTGTCATCTCAGGTGGATTTGTTCTGCTGGATGGTGACACGTTTGAGGTGGTCGGAAATTGGGAGCAACCGAATGAAGCAGCGCCCTTTGGGTACGACTTCTGGTACCAACCTCGACACAACGTCATGATCAGCACTGAATGGGGTGCACCTAAAGCTTTGGCCGATGGTTTTAATCCGACCCACGTCCAGGAAGGTGAGTTGGGAGGAGTCAACGTTTTACTGCCAGAGTCGTTTAATCCTTTAACGACCTGATGTTATCGTCCTGAAAAGACAGACTCTTGGTTCTGATCTTCCAGTAACTTTACATCAGCGCCACAGTTCATGTGGTTTTAGTACCAGTAAATCTTCAGTCAGTTCCATAAAGTTCAAGTCTCCTGTGAGAAACAACAGGGTTCTCGATCCCAGCAAGACTTCAGGACACAGGGTTTTATCTACAGAAGCCAGTAAAAGTCCAATCTGTTCCACAGGAACCCACTTTTTTATTCAAATAAGACTCTTTTAGTATAACGTGGTTCAAGGTTCAAAACCCAGAAATACGACCCGATTGTCCCAAAGGGTTACGTAGGAAACACCAGCAGAGATCTGATCCCACCAGAGTTTATATCACAGGGTTCTGGGTTCTGGTCAGAACTTCAGGGTTTAACATTTAGTTCCATTCAACTTTACAAATGTGCAAACATCAAACTACCTGTAACACAACCGTCGGTATTTCAGGTCACTACGGCAGCTCCATCCATGTTTGGGACTGGACTACCCACAGCAAGCTGCAGACGATCAATCTTGGTGAAGAGGGCGCTATTCCTCTCGAGGTCCGATTCCTCCACGACCCCAACGCCACCGAGGGCTACGTGGGCTGTGCTCTGCAATCAAACGTCTTCAGATTCTACAAAACTCCAGTTAGTACCACAGGCTTCTCGTTTCTTCATCCCACTGAGATTCCAGTGTTTGTTCATCAATTTGATCTCTAATTTAATCTGGTTAAAATATCAGGTTTTAATCTGATTTTAATCTGGTTCTGTTTCTTCAGGAAGGTCAATGGGCTGCAGAGAAGGTGATCAATGTTCCCAACAAGAAGGTGGAGGGATGGAAACTGCCAGAGATGCCTGGTACCTGTCTGTCTGACCTGTTACCTGTGTGTCTGATTTGTCTTTCTGACCAGTTACCTGTCTGACTGACCTGTCTGTTTTTACAGGTCTGATCACAGACATCCTGATCTCATTGGACGACCGTTTCCTCTACTTCAGTAATTGGCTGCACGGTGACATCAGACAGTATGACATTACAGACAGGAAGAACCCCAGATTGGTCGGCCAGGTGTGATGTCATGACACTTGTCCAGTGATGATAGTGATCAGGTAAAACATCAGAGTGAGACAGTTCACCTGTCTGTCTTTTCCAGGTGTTTCTAGGAGGAAGTATTGTCAGTGACGGACCAGTCAGGGTCCTGGAGGACCCCGAAAACCAGCCGCAGCCCCGCCCACGCATCATCCAGGTGAGACAGACAAGGACAGGAGTTAGGAAATGAGTTTGGAAATTAGACAGAAAAGAGAAACTCTTTATCTCACCTGTCTGTCTCTCAGGGGAGGCGTGTCTCTGGAGGTCCTCAGATGTTGCAGTTGAGTTTGGACGGTCGCAGACTTTACGTGACGACGTCTCTGTTCAGCAGCTGGGACAAACAGTTCTACCCCGACCTCATCAAGTACGTGACCTCTGACCTCATCTAGTATGTGACCTCTGACCTCATCTAGTATGTGACCTCTGACCTCATCAAGTACGTGACCTCTGACCTCATCAAGTACGTGACCTCTGACCTCATCTAGTATGTGACCTCTGACCTCATCAAGAACGTGACCTCTGACCTCATCTAGTATGTGACCTCTGACCTCATCAAGAACGTGACCTCTGACCTCATCTAGTATGTGACCTCTGACCTCATCTAGTATGTGACCTCTGACCTCATCAAGTACGTGACCTCTGACCTCATCAAGTACGTGACCTCTGACCTCATCTAGTACGTGACCTCTGACCTCATCTAGTATGTGACCTCTGACCTCATCTAGTATGTGACCTCTGACCTCATCAAGTACGTGACCTCTGACCTCATCAAGTACGTGACCTCTGACCTCATCTAGTATGTGACCTCTGACCTCATCAAGTACGTGACCTCTGACCTCATCAAGTACGTGACCTCTGACCTCATCTAGTATGTGACCTCTGACCTCATCTAGTATGTGACCTCTGACCTCATCAAGTACGTGACCTCTGACCTCATCAAGTACGTGACCTCTGACCTCATCTAGTATGTGACCTCTGACCTCATCAAGAACGTGACCTCTGACCTCATCTAGTATGTGACCTCTGACCTCATCAAGAACGTGACCTCTGACCTCATCTAGTATGTGACCTCTGACCTCATCTAGTATGTGACCTCTGACCTCATCAAGAACGTGACCTCTGACCTCATCTAGTATGTGACCTCTGACCTCATCAAGTACGTGACCTCTGACCTCATCAAGTACGTGACCTCTGACCTCATCTAGTATGTGACCTCTGACCTCATCAAGAACGTGACCTCTGACCTCATCTAGTATGTGACCTCTGACCTCATCAAGAACGTGACCTCTGACCTCATCTAGTATGTGACCTCTGACCTCATCAAGAACGTGACCTCTGACCTAATCAATAACGTGACTTCTGACCTCATCTAGTGCGTGACCTCTGACCTCATCAAGTACGTGACCTCTGACCTCCTCCAGTACATGACCTCTGACCTCATCTAGTATGTGACCTCTGACCTCATCAAGAACGTGACCTCTGACCTCATCTAGTGCGTGACCTCTGACCTCATCAAGTACGTGACCTCTGACCTCATCTAGTATGTGACCTCTGACCTCATCTAGTATGTGACCTCTGACCTCATCATGAACGTGACCTCTGACCTCATCTAGTGCGTGACCTCTGACCTCATCTAGTGCGTGACCTCTGACCTCATCTAGTATGTGACCTCTGACCTCATCAAGAACGTGACCTCTGACCTCATCTAGTGCGTGACCTCTGACCTCATCAAGTACGTGACCTCTGACCTCATCTAGTGCGTGACCTCTGACCTCATCAAGTACGTGACCTCTGACCTCATCTAGTGCGTGACCTCTGACCTCATCTAGTATGTGACCTCTGACCTCATCAAGAACGTGACCTCTGACCTAATCAATAACGTGACTTCTGACCTCATCTAGTGCGTGACCTCTGACCTCCTCCAGTACATGACCTCTGACATCTGTATGTGTGTGTGTTCAGAGACGGCTCGGTGATGATGCAGATCGATGTGAACTCTGTCAGCGGAGGTTTGACTCTAAACGAGAAATTCCTAGTGGATTTTGGTAAAGAACCCGGCGGTCCGGTTCTCGCCCACGAGCTGAGGTATCCAGGAGGAGACTGCACGTCCGACATCTGGGTGTGACAGCATCACATCTGTGTGACGTCTGCATCATTGAGATGATTCCTCTTTCTTCTTTTCGTTTCTCTGAACAGAAACATAGGCTCTTAGTTTTCTCTGAATAGAACTATCATGTCGATCAAGAGTATCTCCTGCAGCGCCTCCTGCTGCTCACACTGTAAACTCATGGTGTTTAAATAAAGTTCAGTGTCTCACATCTGTTTCCTCTTTTCACATGTGTCTGATAAAACACTGAACTGTCTGTATGTCTTTACTATAAATATATATTCACTTCATCCAACTCAAATCTTTCAAATCCCAGCCAATTCCAGTCACTACTGGTGTTCCCCAGGGTTCCGTCCTGGGGCCCCTTCTGTTTATCATCAAGGCAAGATGGCGGAGGGTGTGGATCACAGTCTGGGAGGTGCAGTTGTTCCACCTTTCAAGAAAAACCCTACTTGGCCAGATCTGCGCCTAATTAAAACCAAACTAATTCTATCATAATGGTCTTCTCCTCGGAGGAGACGTTGTGAAACGATATATGGAGTTTTAATAATAGATGATGATTGATGTCTTACCCATGTGGAGCAGCTGGGTTGCAGCCTCAACGTGCTCTGTACGCCAATCTGAGAGTCCAGCAAAGTCTGCTGGTTTTCTCAACTCATGGAGCCATTATATATATATATATATATATATATATATATATATATATATATATATATAAACTTGGGAAAAACATGAAAATGAAGTTCAGATAAGTGTGTGTGTCTCTCTGTGTGTTGTGTTATAATGAAACCACGTAGGCTCAGCTCTTTCATCACAGTAAACAAAGAAGAATGATCAATGAAACATTTTATCAGTTCAGACTCAAACACACACTCAGCACACACGTGGTATTAACATGTGGTATTAACATGTGGTATTAACATGTGGTATTAACATGTGGTATTAACATGTGGTATTAACATGTGGTATTAACATGTGGTATTAACATGTGGTATTAACATGTGGTTTAACGTGATCTGATCACTGGTGGACAGCTCTTAGTTCCGGTGTGAACACACTCAGATCAGAAACAGATCCGATCACACCAGACCACATGTGTCCACAGTCTTATCAATGCTGGGGACACATGAAGGGCGTCCTCTTGATCAACAACACTGATCCATACTTTCATTAAACTGGTCAAATCTGTCACAAACACACACAGTAAACTCTGACTGAAAACAACATCGTTTAACTAACACAAATGACGTACGTGTTAATTAGCATGTAGAGCAGGGAAGTGAGATCTGACAGATGTGAACACCAGGTGTGAACGGGGACAAAGACACACTGTTGATCAGATTATTAGCGATGATTATCAATATGAATCAATAACCAGTGTTGATCAGATCAATAAAACATGCTCAGGGTTCTGGGGTCTGCGGCTCTTTATCCGCGATCGAGTCATCAACCTTTGATCTCTTTTTTGTGTTTCAGTGGAGGAGGGCGGAGCTTCCCAGCCGCCATGATGGACGACACAGAGTCTGAGCTTTCCTCCGCCCCCTCTGAGCAGAACAGCCCCTCCCTCTCCGTCTCTTCCTCCCTCTCTCTCCCCTCCACGCCCTCGTCGTCGTGCGCCCCCCCCCAGGCCCTCACCCCTCCCCTGGGTGTGATCAGTGAGGGGGCAGGGGAGCTCACCCTGGTCATCGACGCTGAGGTGGCTCAGCAGGCGTGTCGGGAGGTGCTGCAGAAGGTGAAGCTGCAGCAGGTGGAGGGCGATGTCACAGACCTGCAGAATGGTCCGGATCCCCCCTGTCCCCCCGCAGCTCTGACAGCCGCCGTGAAACAGACGAAGATCCGCGAGGAAGAGGACGACCCAGAAGGCCCGGCCCCCGGCTCGGTGAAAAGCGCCCGGCGGCGGCAGAGACACAATCCCTCCAAACAGTCGTGGCTGCTCCGCCTGTTTGAGTCAAAGCTGTTTGATGTTTCCATGGCGATATCTTACCTGCACAACTCGAAGGAGCCTGGCGTCCAGGCGTACATCGGGAACCGGCTCTTCAGCTTCCTCCACGAGGAGGTGGACTTCTTCCTGCCGCAGCTGCTCAACATGTACATCCACATGGACGAAGACGTCGGGGATGCCATCAAGCCATACGTGGTGGGTGTGGTCTGGGTGTGGGCGGGGCCTAACTCAATATAATTCTGTTGACTTCACCTGTTTGACCTTTCAGACCCATGTCATAGTGCTCATCAGAGCTCAGTAATTACACACAATCACCTGGTGTCACTATAGAAACCACCTTATCGTTCCTTAGCAACCAGCAGGTAATACCCAAAATCTACCTGGAGTTTATAACGATGTCATCAGTGACATCATCAAAGGGGTTTATTGAAAACGTGGTTACCATGGGAACAGCAATTAGAGAGGTGGAACCAAGACGTGTCTCCATATAGTCATCGTTATGTTAAAGGGCCCATATTGTGTAAAATACATTTTCTGGGCTTTTACTATCTGCAATGACTTGAAGGGGTCAGTAGGGGGCCACTCCGCGTCTTTTTCACTCAGTCCATTCTAAGAAATATGTTATCATAACATTGCGTTTTGTACTTCCTCTCCGTATGATGTCATTCGGGATCGCACTCGTCTCTCAGCCCCACCCAGCCGGTACCAGTCCAGCCTCCAAACCCTAACCCAACGACGTTGGTCGTTACTCCGTATTGAAACTTCAGAATCAATTTGTAAATCATTTATTGATATTTTTTTTTTTTATTGTCGTTTGAGTCTTGAATTCAAACTGAAGCTGCAAGAAAACAGGTTCTGTCCCTTTAAATCCTAGAGAGAGAGAGAGAGTGAGAGTGTTGTTGTGTGTGTGTGTGTGTGTGTGTGTGTGTGAGAGTGAGAGTGTTGTTGTGTGTGTGTGTGTGTTTCACCTGTGTGTGATCATTAATAAACCTCTGTGTATAGTGTAGTTGTGTGTTGTCATGTGGTTGTGTATCAGATTATTAAACCTCCTGCTGTGTGATCGTCTGATAAATAAAAGCTGAAGTGAAGTCGGGGAATGAGAAGCTGCTGATCCTGCGTCTGATTGGACGTCGTCCAGCAGAGATCAGGCTGTGACCTCTGTGACCTCTGACCCCTTAGGATCATGTCTTTTAAATGTTGTTGTGTTTTCTCAGCGAGCTGTTCAGGATGTGGACCAGGATACCGCAGCCCGCTGGAGGCCATGAAGGGTGAGACACAAACAGACACTCGCACACAGGCATACAGACACACAGACATACAGACACACACACACAGACACACACACAGAGTTGTGGTGTTGTGTGGTTGTAGGTCCCCGGGAGCAGATTGTCTACCTTCCGTGTATCTACCGAAACACTGAGGTCCTCAAACCAGATTACCTGGCAACAGTCGACGTCGACCCGAAGTCTGCTAACTACTGTCAGGTACAGTCACTGCTGCATTTTAAAACCAAAGGATGAAATAACCTTTAAACCTGCTGTGACCTTTGACCTCTGTCCTGTCAGGTGATCCACCGGCTGCCGATGCCGAACCTTCGGGACGAGCTGCATCACTCCGGCTGGAACGCCTGCAGCAGCTGCTTCGGAGACGTCTCCAAGACCCGAAACCGTCTGATTCTGCCGTCGCTCATCTCCTCCAGGATCTACGTGGTCGACGTCGGGACGAATCCCAGAGCGCCTCAGTTGCACAAGGTACAAGCGACCTGCACAGCACAGCCAATCACTGAGAGTTCAGCGACCGAGCTGTTCATACCTGATCTATGATCATGTGAGAAGATCCTAAACAAAGATGCTTGTGTTCACACTGTTTTTATCCAGTCGGCACGAACACAGAGGAGACTTAAGATATTTTACTATGAAACTGTGGAGGTCAGAGGTCGTCAGCCGAGTCCTGGTCTGAACCAGCTGAGTCCTCCATGTTTCCCACGTGAACTCAGAGCTGTACACGTGATTGGACGTTCAGGAATGAAGAAGGTTCATGCTGAGGTCGGACTGCAGCTGTAAAAACCTTTGGCTTGTTGTCAGCAGATTCTGCTGAGTCACAGTTTGATCATTAACATGTTTCCTCAGAGACGCTGAAGAACACACGCAGCTGCAGCAGGTCGGGGATCGTTCACACCTCGCGCTGTGAGGTCACAGCGACCTTGACCTTTTACCACTGAATTCTAATCTGTTCATTCTTGAGTCTGATTGAACATTGGTACCAAATTAGAAGACTTTCCTTCCGAGAATTTTGAGACATCCTTTTCAAAATCATCTGTGCCAAATTAGAAAGGATTCTCTCTCCTGTACTTCAGATATCATGTTCATGAGGCAAAACGGGGTTTGTGAGGTCCCAGTGATCTTTGACCCCAAAGTGTGAACTATTGTACCAATGTTGAAGAAATTCCCTTTCAAAGTGTTCTTGAGATATCGTGTTCATAAGAATGAGACAGACTGACAACCTGTAAACATGATGCCTCCGACCACTAGGTGTCACCGTCGAGTTTCTGTGATGAAGATGAA
Organism: Hippoglossus hippoglossus; assembly: GCF_009819705.1. Taxonomy (NCBI): domain Eukaryota; kingdom Metazoa; phylum Chordata; class Actinopteri; order Pleuronectiformes; family Pleuronectidae; genus Hippoglossus; species Hippoglossus hippoglossus. The sequence continues at coordinate 299,046 of NC_047166.1, read as the reverse complement.
AAGTCACTGAGTTGATGTGTTTGTGTTCAGATGGTCGAACCCGTGGATCTGTTCTGGAAATGTAACCTGGCGAATCCTCACACGTCTCATTGTCTGGGTAACGGTCAGATCATGATAAGCTGCTTGGGAGATCCGTCCGGTAACGGCAAAGGTGAGAGACAGACCTAATCCACTAGCAGCCTCTAGTGGACAGTTCCAGTGTTACAGCTGCTGTTGTCATCTCAGGTGGATTTGTTCTGCTGGATGGTGACACGTTTGAGGTGGTCGGAAATTGGGAGCAACCGAATGAAGCAGCGCCCTTTGGGTACGACTTCTGGTACCAACCTCGACACAACGTCATGATCAGCACTGAATGGGGTGCACCTAAAGCTTTGGCCGATGGTTTTAATCCGACCCACGTCCAGGAAGGTGAGTTGGGAGGAGTCAACGTTTTACTGCCAGAGTCGTTTAATCCTTTAACGACCTGATGTTATCGTCCTGAAAAGACAGACTCTTGGTTCTGATCTTCCAGTAACTTTACATCAGCGCCACAGTTCATGTGGTTTTAGTACCAGTAAATCTTCAGTCAGTTCCATAAAGTTCAAGTCTCCTGTGAGAAACAACAGGGTTCTCGATCCCAGCAAGACTTCAGGACACAGGGTTTTATCTACAGAAGCCAGTAAAAGTCCAATCTGTTCCACAGGAACCCACTTTTTTATTCAAATAAGACTCTTTTAGTATAACGTGGTTCAAGGTTCAAAACCCAGAAATACGACCCGATTGTCCCAAAGGGTTACGTAGGAAACACCAGCAGAGATCTGATCCCACCAGAGTTTATATCACAGGGTTCTGGGTTCTGGTCAGAACTTCAGGGTTTAACATTTAGTTCCATTCAACTTTACAAATGTGCAAACATCAAACTACCTGTAACACAACCGTCGGTATTTCAGGTCACTACGGCAGCTCCATCCATGTTTGGGACTGGACTACCCACAGCAAGCTGCAGACGATCAATCTTGGTGAAGAGGGCGCTATTCCTCTCGAGGTCCGATTCCTCCACGACCCCAACGCCACCGAGGGCTACGTGGGCTGTGCTCTGCAATCAAACGTCTTCAGATTCTACAAAACTCCAGTTAGTACCACAGGCTTCTCGTTTCTTCATCCCACTGAGATTCCAGTGTTTGTTCATCAATTTGATCTCTAATTTAATCTGGTTAAAATATCAGGTTTTCATCTGATTTTAATCTGGTTCTGTTTCTTCAGGAAGGTCAATGGGCTGCAGAGAAGGTGATCAATGTTCCCAACAAGAAGGTGGAGGGATGGAAACTGCCAGAGATGCCTGGTACCTGTCTGTCTGACCTGTTACCTGTGTGTCTGATTTGTCTTTCTGACCAGTTACCTGTCTGACTGACCTGTCTGTTTTTACAGGTCTGATCACAGACATCCTGATCTCATTGGACGACCGTTTCCTCTACTTCAGTAATTGGCTGCACGGTGACATCAGACAGTATGACATTACAGACAGGAAGAACCCCAGATTGGTCGGCCAGGTGTGATGTCATGACACTTGTCCAGTGATGATAGTGATCAGGTAAAACATCAGAGTGAGACAGTTCACCTGTCTGTCTTTTCCAGGTGTTTCTAGGAGGAAGTATTGTCAGTGACGGACCAGTCAGGGTCCTGGAGGACCCCGAAAACCAGCCGCAGCCCCGCCCACGCATCATCCAGGTGAGACAGACAAGGACAGGAGTTAGGAAATGAGTTTGGAAATTAGACAGAAAAGAGAAACTCTTTATCTCACCTGTCTGTCTCTCAGGGGAGGCGTGTCTCTGGAGGTCCTCAGATGTTGCAGTTGAGTTTGGACGGTCGCAGACTTTACGTGACGACGTCTCTGTTCAGCAGCTGGGACAAACAGTTCTACCCCGACCTCATCAAGTACGTGACCTCTGACCTCATCTAGTATGTGACCTCTGACCTCATCTAGTATGTGACCTCTGACCTCATCAAGTACGTGACCTCTGACCTCATCAAGTACGTGACCTCTGACCTCATCTAGTATGTGACCTCTGACCTCATCAAGAACGTGACCTCTGACCTCATCTAGTATGTGACCTCTGACCTCATCAAGAACGTGACCTCTGACCTCATCTAGTATGTGACCTCTGACCTCATCTAGTATGTGACCTCTGACCTCATCTAGTATGTGACCTCTGACCTCATCTAGTATGTGACCTCTGACCTCATCAAGTACGTGACCTCTGACCTCATCAAGTACGTGACCTCTGACCTCATCTAGTATGTGACCTCTGACCTCATCAAGTACGTGACCTCTGACCTCATCAAGTACGTGACCTCTGACCTCATCTAGTATGTGACCTCTGACCTCATCAAGAACGTGACCTCTGACCTCATCTAGTATGTGACCTCTGACCTCATCTAGTATGTGACCTCTGACCTCATCAAGAACGTGACCTCTGACCTAATCAATAACGTGACTTCTGACCTCATCTAGTGCCTGACCTCTGACCTCCTCCAGTACATGACCTCTGACATCTGTATGTGTGTGTGTTCAGAGACGGCTCGGTGATGATGCAGATCGATGTGAACTCTGTCAGCGGAGGTTTGACTCTAAACGAGAAATTCCTAGTGGATTTTGGTAAAGAACCCGGCGGTCCGGTTCTCGCCCACGAGCTGAGGTATCCAGGAGGAGACTGCACGTCCGACATCTGGGTGTGACAGCATCACATCTGTGTGACGTCTGCATCATTGAGATGATTCCTCTTTCTTCTTTTCGTTTCTCTGAACAGAAACATAGGCTCTTAGTTTTCTCTGAATAGAACTATCATGTCGATCAAGAGTATCTCCTGCAGCGCCTCCTGCTGCTCACACTGTAAACTCATGGTGTTTAAATAAAGTTCAGTGTCTCACATCTGTTTCCTCTTTTCACATGTGTCTGATAAAACACTGAACTGTCTGTATGTCTTTACTATAAATATATATTCACTTCATCCAACTCAAATCTTTCAAATCCCAGCCAATTCCAGTCACTACTGGTGTTCCCCAGGGTTCCGTCCTGGGGCCCCTTCTGTTTATCATCAAGGCAAGATGGCGGAGGGTGTGGATCACAGTCTGGGAGGTGCAGTTGTTCCACCTTTCAAGAAAAACCCTACTTGGCCAGATCTGCGCCTAATTAAAACCAAACTAATTCTATCATAATGGTCTTCTCCTCGGAGGAGACGTTGTGAAACGATATATGGAGTTTTAATAATAGATGATGATTGATGTCTTACCCATGAAAAACATGAAAATGAAGTTCAGATAAGTTAGAAAATCGTTTTTCACATCAAGTTTCAGATGAAGCAACATCATTATTTATAACCTGATAATAAATATGTAACATCAACAATAATAAGTCAGTGTAATATTCCATGACCTTATTATTGATTATTATTCTTAGGATTATTGATATTTGATCAGTTTGGTCAGATCTGTGGTTTGATACAAACGGAACTGACAGTGTTCAGAGAACATGTGATCAGTGTTGTTCGCTAACGTCCATCCGGTGCAGCAGGGGGCGCTCTATCAGCGCAGTCAGACCGGAAGCAGCAGCAGATAAGTGTCGAATCAATGGAAACTAACTGGACATAAAAGTTGAGCCGAGAGACTCTGAAGCGTCACCAGGTAACAACGACTCACCTGCACACGTCACTGGGCCCCTGACCCGGCGCTGCTAACCATAGCTTAGCATTAGGCTTTGAAAACACTAATACCTGCCGGTCAATGCTAATGCTAACGGTGTCCGTGTTACTAAAGCATGTAGCTGGTTCTCTTTGTGTTGTAAGCTATCAACAGTGCTGATCTCTAGTTAGCTGGTTAATGGGGACTGCGTCTTAACTAGAAATCTGGTAACTGTTAGCTGCATGTTAGCTTGACGGATGGGTCGGGGCTGTGGAATAGTTTGTGCTAAGCTAACGCTAGGCTAACTGACCGGAAGGTTTAAGTGTGTGTGTGTGTGTGTGTGTGTGTGTGTGTGTGTGTGTGTGTGTGTGTGTGTGTGTGTGTTATAATGAAACCACGTAGGCTCAGCTCTTTCATCACAGTAAACAAAGAAGAATGATCAATGAAACATTTTATCAGTTCAGACTCAAACACACACTCAGCACACACGTGGTATTAACATGTGGTATTAACATGTGGTAATAACGTGGTTTAACGTGATCTGATCACTGGTGGACAGCTCTTAGTTCCGGTGTGAACACACTCAGATCAGAAACAGATCCGATCACACCAGACCACATGTGTCCACAGTCTTATCAATGCTGGGGACACATGAAGGGCGTCCTCTTGATCAACAACACTGATCCATACTTTCATTAAACTGGTCAAATCTGTCACAAACACACACAGTAAACTCTGACTGAAAACAACATCGTTTAACTAACACAAATGACGTACGTGTTAATTAGCATGTAGAGCAGGGAAGTGAGATCTGACAGATGTGAACACCAGGTGTGAACGGGGACAAAGACACACTGTTGATCAGATTATTAGCGATGATTATCAATATGAATCAATAACCAGTGTTGATCAGATCAATAAAACATGCTCAGGGTTCTGGGGTCTGCGGCTCTTTATCCGCGATCGAGTCATCAACCTTTGATCTCTTTTTTGTGTTTCAGTGGAGGAGGGCGGAGCTTCCCAGCCGCCATGATGGACGACACAGAGTCTGAGCTTTCCTCCGCCCCCTCTGAGCAGAACAGCCCCTCCCTCTCCGTCTCTTCCTCCCTCTCTCTCCCCTCCACGCCCTCGTCGTCGTGCGCCCCCCCCCAGGCCCTCACCCCTCCCCTGGGTGTGATCAGTGAGGGGGCAGGGGAGCTCACCCTGGTCATCGACGCTGAGGTGGCTCAGCAGGCGTGTCGGGAGGTGCTGCAGAAGGTGAAGCTGCAGCAGGTGGAGGGCGATGTCACAGACCTGCAGAATGGTCCGGATCCCCCCTGTCCCCCCGCAGCTCTGACAGCCGCCGTGAAACAGACGAAGATCCGCGAGGAAGAGGACGACCCAGAAGGCCCGGCCCCCGGCTCGGTGAAAAGCGCCCGGCGGCGGCAGAGACACAATCCCTCCAAACAGTCGTGGCTGCTCCGCCTGTTTGAGTCAAAGCTGTTTGATGTTTCCATGGCGATATCTTACCTGCACAACTCGAAGGAGCCTGGCGTCCAGGCGTACATCGGGAACCGGCTCTTCAGCTTCCTCCACGAGGAGGTGGACTTCTTCCTGCCGCAGCTGCTCAACATGTACATCCACATGGACGAAGACGTCGGGGATGCCATCAAGCCATACGTGGTGGGTGTGGTCTGGGTGTGGGCGGGGCCTAACTCAATATAATTCTGTTGACTTCACCTGTTTGACCTTTCAGACCCATGTCATAGTGCTCATCAGAGCTCAGTAATTACACACAATCACCTGGTGTCACTATAGAAACCACCTTATCGTTCCTTAGCAACCAGCAGGTAATACCCAAAATCTACCTGGAGTTTATAACGATGTCATCAGTGACATCATCAAAGGGGTTTATTGAAAACGTGGTTACCATGGGAACAGCAATTAGAGAGGTGGAACCAAGACGTGTCTCCATATAGTCATCGTTATGTTAAAGGGCCCATATTGTGTAAAATACATTTTCTGGGCTTTTACTATCTGCAATGACTTGAAGGGGTCAGTAGGGGGCCACTCCGCGTCTTTTTCACTCAGTCCATTCTAAGAAATATGTTATCATAACATTGTGTTTTGTACTTCCTCTCCGTATGATGTCATTCGGGATCGCACTCGTCTCTCAGCCCCACCCAGCCGGTACCAGTCCAGCCTCCAAACCCTAACCCAACGACGTTCCTCGCCGACTGTCCTGCTA
>NC_047166.1:233162-288162 GCF_009819705.1 Hippoglossus hippoglossus | reverse complement strand
CGCTCTGATATCATGAATCTCATGAACCTGTTTCTAACCTGAATGAAGCTACATGTCCTCACAAAGAAAAAGAAGCCACACATGGAGAGTCCACAGGACGTTACTGTGACCTCTATAAGTGACACTTGGTTTAGGTTCAGACACCAGCTGGTCGTGATATTGATCAGTCACATGACCTCTTTCAGGCCCCGTACCTGATCTATGTGGAGGTTCTGGAGTGTGAGAACTTTGAGACTTCCAGCGTTCCGATCCGGATCCCGGAGAACCGGATCAGGAGCACACGTTCTGTGGAGAATCTGCCAGACTGCGGCATGTCGGCGGAGCAGAGAGCCGGCAGCTTCTCCGTGGTCCCAAACTACGACAACGACGACGAGGCCTGGTCTGTCGACGACATCGGGGAGCTGCAGGTGGAGGTGAGATGGCACCCAGGTGTTCTCAGACAGGACGTGATGTCAGCAGTTACAACACCTGCAGCAGCTGTAGGCGGAGTCAGGAGCTGTTGATCAGTGACGTGTTGTTTCTTTACCTGCTGCAGCTTCCAGAGGTTCACACCAGCAGCTGTGACAACATCAGTCAGTTCTCTGTCGACAGTATCACCAGTCTGGAGAGTAAAGAGCCTGTGTTCATCGCCGCTGGGGACATCAGGTCAGTAACCACTCAAAACACTTTATTTATAAAACGGAGCGTAGGATTCATACTAAAAGTCTACGTGCGCACAAAGGCCCGAACATGGCATATGCGAAAAAAGATTCGGATTTATAAGACTGTGCACACGCACAACTTAACGCAGTGATCCCTTATAAATCCCAGTCCACATGGAAACATGCTACCTGGATCTGCCTCATGCCCCGCCCTCTACACGCCCACATTCAACCATAAATGGTCAATGCAAAGCAGCTCATGAATATTAAATTAACCTGCTGACCAATGGGTTTCTCCAGTGAATTAGCATCAAGTGATGAGAAGAAAGTTTGTGACGTGGAGGTGAAGAAACAGCAGTGATGTCACTAATGAAGAAAACACACTGATACTCTGCTGCTGGAGAGAGAGAGAGAGAGAGAGAGAGAGAGAGAGAGACAGAGACAGAGAGAGAGAGAGAGAGAGAGACAGAGAGAGAGAGAGAGAGAGAGAGAGAGAGAGAGAGAGAGAGACAGAGAGAGAGAGAGAGAGAGAGAGAGACAGAGAGAGAGAGAGAGAGAGACAGAGAGAGAGAGAGAGAGAGAGAGAGAGAGAGAGAGACAGAGAGAGAGAGAGAGAGAGAGAGAGAGAGAGAGAGAGTCAGAGAGAGAGAGAGACAGAGAGAGAGAGAGAGAGACAGAGAGAGAGAGAGAGAGAGAGAGAGACAGAGAGAGACAGAGAGAGAGAGAGAGACAGAGAGAGAGAGAGAGAGAGACAGAGAGAGAGACAGAGAGAGACAGAGAGAGAGAGAGACAGAGAGAGAGAGAGAGAGAGAGAGACAGAGAGAGAGACAGAGAGAGAGAGAGAGAGAGAGACAGAGAGAGTCAGAGTCAGAGAGAGAGAGAGACAGAGAGAGAGAGAGAGAGAGAGAGAGAGACAGAGAGAGAGAGAGAGAGAGAAAACAGTGTCTGAAATAAAAGATCTAATTCAAAGGTGGAGGAGAAAATACTTTTTCTCATCAGAATGTGGAGGAACATGTTTCATATGTTGAACGTATTTTAATTTAACTGCAGGATTATTAATTCAGAGACAACTGTGATGTCCTCACTCAGTGTCCATGTATCCATCGCACAGCATCACGCATCTCTGTCCGTTTGTTTTTATAGATCCCAACGTTTACATGGGAAGTGGCGTACACACTGGTTATATATTAGGCCCCTGATTTGAAGTCTGGACATGTTCCTGGAATGTTTTGACTGTGAGAACACAAATGTCTTAATCAGTATCTTAGAATGAAAGAGAGGACTCATACGCGTAGAAGAAGCTGACAAAGACGTCAACTTGGAAAGATGACAAGAACTAACATGAATCTCTTACTCAGACATTTGCATTTTCACACACATCTGGAGGATCTCCTGAGTTCAGTGAATGTCTGAAAGAAGCCTGAAAAAGTTCTGGAAAATGTTAAGGCTCAATTTGTGGACGATTCCCAGAGTTAATATGTGGATACAGTTTACATATGTGTGTGTTTTCTGTACAGGCGCCGTCTCTCGGAGCAGCTGGCTCAGGCCCCCACCACCTTTAAACGGGACCCGGAGGACCCGTCGGCTGTGGCCCTGAAGGAGCCCTGGGAAGAGAAAGTCCGGTAGGTGGCACTGCGTTCAACATGATGAACTCTGGACTCATCCATGAATAGATTTTAGTTTTTCATTCAATTCCTACACTTTCTCATGGAAACTTCAAATTTCCAAACTTGCTGGTTCATTTCCGGGCTTCAGCTTTCTTTACCTCCACTTGTCATGTTCAGTTGATACCTCACTGGCACCATTCACACCTGGTATTAACATCGGTACTCAAGTGGCCAGTGTCAAGTACGTGTGTTCACACCTGGAATTAAAATGTGTCTCCTGTGACCATTTGTGATCAGATCTCACTTCCCTGCTCTATACAGATCTATATCTGATCTGAGAGCATTCACACCTGAACTTAGAGCTGTCCACTTGTGATCAGATCATAAAAAACACATGTTATTACCACACGTTAATACCACATGTTATTACCTCATGTTATTACCTCATGTTATTACCACATGTTAATACCACGTGTTAATACCACATGTTAATACCACGTGTTATTACCACGTGTTATTACCTTGTGTTATTACCTCGTGTTATTACCACATGTTATTACCACATGTTATTACCTTGTGTTATTAACTCGTGTTATTACCACATGTTATTACCTCGTGTTATTACCTTGTGTTATTACCTCGTGTTATTACCACATGTTATTACCTCGTGTTATTACCTTGTGTTATTACCACATGTTATTACCTTGTGTTATTACCACATGTTATTACCACATGTTATTACCACATGTTATTAACTCATGTTATTAACACATGTTATTACCTCATGTTATTACCACATGTTATTAACACATGTTATTACCTCATGTTATTACCTCATGTTATTACCACATGTTATTACCACATGTTATTACCTCATGTTATTACCTCATGTTATTACCTCATGTTATTACCACATATTATTAACTCATGTTATTAACACATGTTATTACCTCATGTTATTACCTCATGTTATTACCTCATGTTATTACCACATGTTATTAACACATGTTATTACCTCATGTTATTACCTCATGTTATTACCACATGTTATTACCACATGTTATTACCTCATGTTATTACCTCATGTTATTACCACATGTTATTACCTCATGTTATTACCACATGTTATTAACACATGTTATTACCTCATGTTATTACCTCATGTTATTACCACATGTTATTACCTCATGTTATTACCTCATGTTATTACCAGGTGTGTTGAAGACAGCTCAGCTGATGTCGTCTGTCTCCGTTCTGGACTTTAACTTCAAACTGAGCTCTCACACTCAAACTGACACGTTAACTTCTGTCAGCATGTTGACGTCAGCTGACATTGGAGGTTACCTCAGTTCGTCCACTTCCTGTCCTCATGTGGTCTGTACTGACTGCAGTATGGTGTGTGTCCTGTAGGAGGATCAGAGAAGGATCTCCATACGGACACCTCCCACACTGGAGGCTTCTGTCTGTTATTGTTAAATGTGGAGACGACCTGAGACAGGAGCTGCTCGCCTTCCAGGTGCTGCAGCAGCTCAAGGTAATGCTATGACATCACACACATGTCAAATCACATGACCAACATGTACTGATCAATGAGAAACTCACCTGTTCTGTCCTCACCTGTAGTCGATCTATGAACAGGAGCGTGTTCCCCTCTGGATAAAGCCCTATAAGATCCTGGTGTTGTCGTCAGACAGCGGGATGATCGAGCCTGTGATGAACGCCGTGTCACTCCACCAGGTGAAGAAGCAGAGCCAGCTGTCTTTGCTCGACTACTTTCTGCAGGAGCACGGAGCTCCGACCACTGAGGCCTTCCTGTCCGCTCAGAGGAACTTCGTACAGAGCTGTGCTGGGTACAGCCTCATCTGTTACCTGCTGCAGGTCAAAGACAGGTGAGGTCACGACATCACCCGTCCACCCCAGCTGGTTCCCAGAGTCTAAATCAGGGGTCGGACACCTTTTTGACAATAAGTGCCAATGTGAAATTTTCTTGTTAATTAATTTGCCATATCAACATTATTTTTAACATTAAGTTTTATTATTGAACCACATTAGTATTTCCAACAGACTTGTCATTTTGTTCCATCCATATGGGCAATATATAGAACAACACTTTAAAGATTGCAATAATAAGTTTGTCATTAACCCAACCAACCACACTCATATTCAGAATTTCGAAAGCTTGCTTCAGTCGCAAGTCAAAAGACTTTGAGAGAGTTGGCTTGCTTCCCTTACCTGGACACTGCACGTTTGATGGATTCTCCCTTTTCTAATGACTTCCCACCCTCCTGTGTTCTCCTCTGTCCTCTCAGGCACAACGGAAACATCCTCTTGGACGCTGAAGGTCACATCATCCACATTGACTTCGGCTTCATCCTCTCCAGCTCACCCAAAAACCTTGGCTTCGAAACGTCCGCCTTCAAACTCACTACTGACTTCGTGGATGTGAGTTTCTCGTGGTCACGATGAGGTTCTAGGGGTGATTAAAGAGGTTCTGCTGCTCCTTTTGTAGGATCTTGTGTAGAACATGTTCTCGTCACTGCGATATTGTTAATTAGGTTTACATTATGTTTGCACTCATCTGTACATTAAAGGAAATGGAGTTATTGGTATCCATTAGGTCATTATCGTTCTTTGGTTGAAGTCGACTTTGAGGAGGTTGTGGTTTCTGTTCCTTGCATCTTGTTTTATAGTTGATGTATAATTGATGACACACCAACAGAAAAGTTGTGTGTTTTAGTGAAACTGTGTCTTTGTGTGTTTTAGGTGATGGGGGGTCCAGACGGCGACATGTTCAACTACTACAAGATGTTGATGCTTCAGGGTCTGATCGCAGCCAGAAAACACATGGACCGAGTTCTGCAGATTGTGGAGATCATGCAGCAAGGTACACACACACACACACACACACACACACACACACACACACACTCCTGACACTGACTGGTTTTGACATCACTGTGCGGACCCCCCCCCCCCAGGTACTCAGCTGCCATGTTTCCACGGTTCCAGCACCATGCGAGGTCTGAAGGAACGTTTCCACATGAGTCTGACGGAGGAGCAGCTGCAGCTGCTGATTGATCAGCTGGTCGACGGATCGATGAGGTCACTAACCACCAAACTGTACGACGGCTTCCAGTACTTCACCAACGGCATCATGTGACCGGCACCACGTTCCCGTGTGTGAGACTGAAGCTTTATGACTCGACTGCAGAAACTGAGCCTGTTGGTTTTATTCCACTTTTTTCTTCTTTTTTTCTGTTTCTACGTTTGTTTTCAGCTCCAACTCTTCTTCCTTATTTGGGCAGAAGTTCCTCATTGGTTACTCAGTCGGACTCGTAGCCAATCAGAGAGCAGCCCAGTTTTAGATGTAAATGTGATCATGGTTTTACAGATTGAGAACAGGAAGCTGCCTCAGTGCTTTTGAGCAGAGCACAAACAGACTGTTGAATGGACCACGCCGCTGTTTTTCATGTGTTAGCCCTTTAACTGCAGATGATGTAAAACTCATTAAAACAAACCGTGTGGACATGAAGCTCGGCGTCATCACTCAGTGTCGATGGATCCAACAGCTGATTCATCCACTGATGGGTTTAGTTTCTCAGATGTTTTGAACCTTTTATCGAAGTGAATTTCACAGTAGAAACATTGTTTAGTCAGAAACACTCACAATGCTACTTCCTGTCAATCAAGGTTTTTCAAATTCTACTCATCTAACCCAGAATGAAGACGAGCTTCAAAACAACAAGGTGTCAAAACCTTTACAAAGATTTTACTAGAATTACCGCACTGTGGTTCTATGCCTCCTTTGAGTCCAAGTGACAACTGATCAAAAGGTCAAAAAGAAATTCCCTCAACTCGTTAAGTTAACTCAGGTTTTCCTACTGTACAGTGCACATAAAAGGGGCGGGGTTTCCTGCATATGACCAATCACAGACGTGGACAGTTGACTGACAGCAGAGCTGAGGATCAAACTGTTGAATAATAAAAATCTGAGCAGAACAAACATCCAGAAAAAGGTACAAAATTCCAGCTGCTAAATGCAGGAAGAACAGCTGGTAAAACATCTGGGATTGTTTTTATAGTAAAACTTCATTAACAAGAGCAGATCTGAATTTAATGTCACCTGTTTCCATCACATGTCATTTACATGAATTCTCATTGTGTGTTTGACAGTTTTAGTCTTTCAGGTGAAACCCTGGAGGCTTCAAGCTGAACTGCAGGAAATAAAACACACAGACTGTAAAGAAGGAAGTCGACTGATTTTCAAATTATTATTCATATTATCTATTATATATTACAGTGATTCTATTTCTACTGTATATTGATATCAGTGCACACATGCACACAGAGATTTGAAAACAAGTCAGATACTAAAAGAAAATCAGTAGAAAACCATAAAGAACAATAAAAACTCAAGGAAAGACTTTATTAATGTGTAATAAGTAGATTGAGCTTCTCTGCATCAGCCAGTGAACAGGAAACTAGTGGAGCAGATGCAGTCTGTGGTACTGGGAGCACTTTACGGGTCAGGCTGGTTCTGTTGGGCTCCAGCAGCTGACAGAGGTTCATCCTCTGAGGAGAATCTAGATCTTTCAGAAGCTCATCAGAGGAGCTCAAAGGATCTTGTGGGTCTCTGAAGACCCTGGTCCTCCTCAGAGACTCGAACAATCCACACCAGCTCCACGGATCCTCTAAGAACATGATGTCATGGTTCAAAGGAAGGGATTGGTCAGTGGGCGGAGCTTTATACTGTTTGATCTCTTATCTCCAACTTAACCTGGAGCAGGTCAGCTGCTCAGTGTAAGTTACCGTGGTGATTTACCTGATAACAAGTCAACGAGCTTCGTAGGACTGAAAACTCTGAATTAAACCTGAAGTTAACCTGATTGAGTTCAGGGCCCTTGACCAGGACCTGCAGAAGCTTTAAGATTCAACTGTTTCGATACATTATGCAGCGTAAACATTCATGTGACCTCAACTCCCATCATGCACTGTTTCCTGTGTGTATCAAATAGTTCACAGACCCTACAGTGTGTAAACTTTAAAAAATATTATTATAATATATTGTGTCATTTGAATTCACTTTTAAAATAAACAAATTGTCAATAAGGGATATTCTCCATCTTGTCCTATGTTCTAAAACAACAAATATCAGTGAAGTTACATGAGAAAAAGCCTGTGGTCTGACACCAGGGGGCAGCAGAGCTCCAGCTGTTCCCCATCAGGACTTCATTACCCAAAGTTCCACCGGAAGGGGGAGGAGGCGGGGCTCTACCTGTCCACACCTGCGGAGACTTTAGAGACTGAAGAAAAACAGACTCAGAAACACTGGAACATGTTCAGAGCTGCAGAACCAATCTGAGTCCACTGAACTGAACCATCTGATCCGGACTCACCTGGTCCAGGTTCAGTCTGAGTCCACCTGGATCCAGCTGAGACCAACTCAAGACTTCTCAACTTTTACCTGAAACAGGAAGTGAAGAGCAGGAGGAGCAGACATGGTGAGTTCACTTTTTATCTACACCGAGAAAAGACTAACAATAACCTGAACCTGATCCTGGATCTGGTCCTGGACCTGATCCTGATCCTGATCCTGGAACTGATCCTGGACCTGATCTCCAGTGAATCAGAATCAGATCTGTTGCTGTTTTTTTGTTTTTAGGATCAGAAACAAGGATCTGAAAAAATGTCATTATCGTTGATTTTAGAAAATAAAAATAGAAAATGTATAAATATTATCAATCAACAAAGCATCTGAATGAAGTAAAACTAAAATCAAAGTACCGCCTATAACCAGGGAAACATCTAGTGACACTTTGACCTCTGTCAGAAGTTATGGCCCTCAGGGGCCCCTCAGGGGTGAGTATGGAAAGCGAACAGGTTCAAACATCATGATGCAAACAGACTCAGGCGTCCGTTTATTTATTTCCACTCTACGGTCTGTGCTTCTTGCACATGATTAACTTAACCAGGGGCCCCCAGATCACCAGGGGCCCCAGTCTCCTTTCTCCTGTCAGACCAAACGCCTTATCAGGCCTCAGCCAATCAGAAGACAGCTGACTGAGCTGGAGGAGGAAGTTTCCTGTCGATCAATTTATTGATCATCAGATTTAAATCTGCAAGACACACACACACACACACACACACACACACACATGCAGCGTGTCGAGGCGAACATGTCGGGGCGTCACCCTTCACTGATCCTCAACACGACAAGATCCCACAAGACTGAGGAATTCTGGGAATTCAGGAGGGGGTGTGTCCCACCAAACACACACAAAGTTAAAGACAGATTTAAAAAATCCTGGATCCCTCTGATCAACATCCTTCCTCCAAGTTAAAATCTGAGATGAACAGGGTTAGTGTTACTAACTAACTAACTAACTGACTGACTGACTAAGTGGTGGAGCTTATAATGAACAAAACAATAAACAACAAATCAGATAATGGGTTAAAAACAGTGATGAATTGTGTGTGTGTGTGTGTGTGTGTGTGTCTAACATTTGTGCGACTCCCCCCCTCTCCCCCTCAGGGCAGTAAGGAGCGTTACCATTGGCTGGCTCAGAACGTGAAGGTGAGTGGCGTGGACGACATGGTGCTTCTGTCCAAAATCAGCGAGGACGCCATCACAGACAACCTGAAGAAGAGATACATGGACGACTACATCTTTGTATCCTCACTGACGTTTATTATCATTACATGACGAGAGACAGAATGCCAGATGTGACAAATTACACCTTCAGGTTCTGGTCCTTGACCCGTTGTCAGACCTACATCGGTGCAGTTCTGATCTCAGTGAATCCATTCAAACAGCTTCCATATTTCACTGAGAGGGAGGTGGAGCTGTACCAGGGAGCGGTAAGATTACCAATCACAAAATCACTGAATTTATGACATCATTAACCTCACCCCTCCACCCCCCAGGCCCAGTATGAGAACCCCCCCCACATCTACGCACTGGCTGACAACATGTACAGAAACATGATGATTGACAGCGAGAACCAGTGCGTCATCATCAGGTAATAAACACGCTTCAGCAGACATGTAACAAACATACATGAACTCATGTCTTAAAGGGTCGGGCGATGTATGAAGTGAAACATCACACACACACACACACACTACAGTAAACGTAGTGAATGTAAGTAGAGGAGATGGTTCAGTGATGAATGATAGAGACACAGAGGAGCAGTAAATTACAGACAGAGACATTAACAACTATAACAAATATTTTGCGTCCAAACATGAAAAGACCTGAAGTGATCACTGTAAGCAGATTACCTGATCACTAGAACAAAATTATTGAAACAGCATTTGCATAGGAAGGATTCTGTCCCTTGATCACTATAAACGGTTGGTTCCACTGTATTTTTCTATGTTGTAGTACACACTGACATCATCGTCTGTGTGTGGCAGGCTGCAATCCTCTCAGTGTCCATCAGGGGCGGGGCATCATTAAGGTGGGTCAACATTGTGATGGCTGTCAGACAATGGCAGCGTCCATCAGCCTCTGGAGGATGGGTGCTATGGGAGGATGGGGTGTCGGGGCCTCGGCCATCTGGTCCTTGTATAAGCAAAGTGACAGCTGTGTATCTGTCCTCTGCTTGAAGTCAAACTGGTGGCTGTTGGACTTCTCCAGGTTTGTCACCAATTCTGCTCATGATTTGCATGGCCAGGATTTCAAGGCACAGCCGTGGTGAGGAGATTTTGATTTGGGAACCTCAGAACTGCATCCTCGCTTTTTCAGATGATGAGGTTCTGTTGGCTTCATCAAAGTGTGACCTCTGGTGCAGACGGGGGAGGTTTGTATCTTGGGGTCTTACTCACGAGTCAGGAGAAGACGGAGCAGCAGATGGAGAGTTGGATTTGTGCAGCATCAGCCGTAATGTGGGCGTTGTACCAGACTGCTGTGGTGAAGAGGGAGCCGAGCCACAAGGCAGAGATAGGGTGACCTCGGAGTAGAGACGCTGCTCCTTCAGGTCAGAAGGAGTCAGCTGAGGTAGTTCAGGCCTCTGATCATGGTCCCCTAGGAGCCTTTCATTGGGTTAGGCTTAACCCTTCATCGGTCACAAGCAACTGAGAGGAACCCAGGGCTCAACCCAGAACTCACTCTTTGAATCTTTGTTGTTTGAATCCTTGTTGTCTCAGCGGTGAGAGTGGAGCTGGAAAAACTGTTGCAGCCAAATATATTATGAGCTACGTGTCCAAAGTGTCTGGAGGAGGAGACAAAGTACAGGTCTGTACACAATATTACTCAGACTAATAGACAGAGTGGAGTATTGATTAGTACACAGTACAGTGTATTAATTGCTGCTGATGAACATGTGACTGTGCAGCATGTTAAAGACATCATCCTGCAGTCCAACCCTCTGCTGGAGGCCTTCGGTAACGCCAAGACTGTCCGCAACAACAACTCCAGCAGATTTGTGAGTAAATGTATAAATGTCAACACAAACAGATGTGAAGAGAAACAGATGTTTACAGAAACAGATCTGTCTCCTCCTCTCAGGGTAAATACTTTGAGATCCAGTTTAGTCGGGGCGGAGCTCCTGATGGAGGAAAAATCTCCAACTTCTTGTTGGAGAAAAGTCGAGTTGTTTCACAGAATGAAGGAGAAAGAAACTTCCACATCTACTACCAGGTACTACATCATGTTCTTCATCATGTTCTTCATCATGTGCTACATCATGTTCTTCATCATGTTCTACATCATGTGCTACATCATGTTCTTCATCATGTTCTACATCATGTTCTACATCATGTTCTTCATCATGTTCTACATCATGTTCTTCATCATGTTCTTCATCATGTGCTACATCATGTTCTTCATCATGTTCTACAACATGTTCATCATGTGATACATCATGTTCTACATCATGTTCTTCATCATGTTCTACATCATGTTCTACATCATGTTCTTCATCATGTTCTACATCATGTGCTACATCATGTTCTTCATCATGTTCTACATCATGTGCTACATCATGTTCTTCATCATGTTCTTCATCATGTTCTACAACATGTTCATCATGTGATACATCATGTTCTACATCATGTTCTTCATCATGTTCTACATCATGTTCTACATCATGTTCTTCATCATGTTCTACATCATGTGCTACATCATGTTCTACATCATGTTCTACATCATGTTCTTCATCATGTTCTACATCATGTGCTACATCATGTTCTACATCATGTTCTACATCATGTGCTACATCATGTTCTTCATCATGTTCTACATCATGTTCTACATCATGTTCTTCATCATGTTCTTCATCATGTTCTTCATCATGTGCTACATCATGTTCTTCATCATGTTCTACATCATGTTCTTCATCATGTTCTACAACATGTTCATCATGTGATACATCATGTTCTTCATCATGTTCTTCATCATGACCTCACTGTGACCTCAGTGTGACTTTACTGTGAACTTTGCCCTCAGCTGTTGGAGGGGGCGAGTGGGGAGCAGAGGGAGAACCTTGGGGTCACGACCCCTGACTACTACAGCTACCTCAATCAATCAGGAACCTACACAGTGGAGGATGTCAACGATAAGAAGGAGTTCTGCGACACTATGGTCTGTGGACCTGTCTGACTGTCTGTTGACCCGTTTGTTAAACTGTCTGTCTTTTGACCTGTCTGTCTGTTTGTTAACCTGTCTGTCCTGCAGGGGGCGATGTCAGTTGTGGGTCTGTCTGTGGAGGATCAGGATTCGGTTCTTCAACTCGTTGCAGGAATTCTTCATCTGGGAAACATCAGTTTCAGAGAAGAAAACAACTACGCTGTGGTTGAAAGTCAGGACTGTAAGATCCGCAACTACACTTTACATGGTTCTCATGTTCTCATGTTCTCATGTTCTCTTGTTCTCATGTTCTCATGTTCTCTTGTTCTCATGTTCTCATGTTCTCATGTTCTCTTGTTCTCATGTTCTCTTGTTCTCTTGTTCTCATGTTCTCATGTTCTCTTGTTCTCATGTTCTCTTGTCCTCTTGTTCTCATGTTCTCATGTTCTCTTGTTCTCATGTTCTCTTGTTCTCTTGTTCTCTTGTTCTCATGTTCTCATGTTCTCTTGTTCTCATGTTCTCTTGTTCTCTTGTTCTCATGTTCTCATGTTCTCTTGTTCTCATGTTCTCTTGTTCTCATGTTCTCTTGTTCTCATGTTCTCTTGTCCTCTTGTTCTCTTGTCCTCTTGTTCTCTTGTTCTCTTGTTCTCATGTTCTCATGTTCTCTTGTTCTCTTGTTCTCATGTTCTCTTGTTCTCTTGTCCTCTTGTTCTCATGTTCTCTTGTTCTCATGTTCTCTTGATCTCTTGTTCTCATGTTCTCTTGTCCTCTTGTTCTCATGTTCTCTTGTTCTCTTGTTCTCATGTTCTCTTGTTCTCATGTTCTCTTGATCTCTTGTTCTCTTGATCTCTTGTCCTCTTGTTCTCATGTTCTCTTGTTCTCATGTCCTCTTGTTCTCATGTTCTCATGTCCTCTTGTTCTCTTGTCCTCTTGATCTCATGTTCTCTTGTTCTCATGTTCTCTTGTTCTCATGTTCTCTTGTCCTCTTGTTCTCATGTTCTCTTGTTCTCATGTTCTCTTGTTCTCATGTTCTCTTGTCCTCTTGTTCTCATGTTCTCTTGTTCTCATGTTCTCTTGTCCTCTTGTTCTCATGTTCTCATGTTCTTTTGTTCTCATGTTCTCATGTTCTCTTGTTCTCTTGTCCTCTTGTTCTCATGTTCTCTTGTTCTCATGTTCTCTTGATCTCTTGTTCTCATGTTCTCATGTTCTCTTGTCCTCTTGTTCTCATGTTCTCTTGTTCTCATGTCCTCTTGTTCTCATGTTCTCTTGTCCTCTTGTTCTCATGTTCTCTTGTTCTCATGTCCTCTTGTTCTCATGTTCTCTTGTCCTCTTGTTCTCATGTCCTCTTGTTCTCTTGTCCTCTTGATCTCATGTTCTCTTGTTCTCATGTTCTCTTGTTCTCTTGTCCTCTTGTTCTCATGTTCTCTTGTTCTCATGTTCTCTTGTTCTCATGTTCTCTTGTTCTCATGTTCTCTTGTCCTCTTGTTCTCATGTTCTCTTGTCCTCTTGTTCTCATGTTCTCTTGTCCTCTTGTTCTCATGTTCTCTTGTCCTCTTGTTCTCATGTCCTCTTGTTCTCATGTTCTCTTGTCCTCTTGTTCTCATGTCCTCTTGTTCTCATGTTCTCTTGTCCTCTTGTTCTCATGTCCTCTTGTCCTCTTGATCTCATGTTCTCTTGTTCTCTTGATCTCATGTTCTCATGTCCTCTTGTTCTCATGTTCTCTTGTCATCTTGTTCTCTTGTTCTCATGTCCTCTTGATCTCATGTCCTCTTGTCCTCTTGTTCTCTTGTCCTCTTGATCTCATGTCCTCTTGTCCTCTTGATCTCATGTCCTCTTGTTCTCATGTCCTCTTGTTCTCATGTCCTCTTGTTCTCTTGTCCTCTTGTTCTCATGTCCTCTTGTCCTCTTGTTCTCATGTTCTCATGTCCTCTTGTTCTCTTGTCCTCTTGATCTCATGTCCTCTTGTTCTCTTGTTCTCATGTTCTCTTGTTCTCATGTTCTCTTGTCCTCTTGTTCTCTTGTTCTCATGTCCTCTTGTCCTCTTGATCTCATGTCCTCTTGTTCTCATGTCCTCTTGTTCTCATGTTATCTTGTCCTCTTGTTCTCATGTTCTCTTGTTCTCTTGTTCTCATGTCCTCCTGTTCTCTTGTCCTCCTGTTCTCATGTTCTCTTGTCCTCTTGTTCTCATGTCCTCCTGTTCTCTTGTTCTCTTGTTCTCATGTCCTCCTAATGTAACCATGTCTCTCTGTCCCTGTCTCTTAGTCCTGGCGTTCCCGTCCTTCCTTTTGGGGATCTCTCAGGACGGTCTTTGCAGTAAACTGACCAGCAAGATTATGGACAGTAAGTGGGGCGGGAAGACCGAGTCAATCTCCGTCACGCTGAACACAGAGCAGGCGTGTTTCTCCAGAGACGCTCTGTCCAAAGCTCTGTACGCCCGACTCTTCGACTTCCTTGTCGATGTCAGTTTAACTCTCTGCTCTCACTTTACGTCAGATTCCACAATCCTGTCATATTACACATCACTTTATTGTTTTATTTATGTGTGTGTGTCAGTGCGTTAATAAAGCCATCCAGAAGGACCAGGAAGAGCTGAACATCGGAGTGCTCGACATCTACGGCTTCGAGATCTTCCAGGTATTTACCTCTACCTTTTGTACTTCACTGGTTCACCTATGACATAAATTCACTAACCCTTAATCTAAACCAATTTAATCTAAACCTACTTAATCTAGACCAAGTTAATCTAGACCGAGTAGCTCTAAACCTGCACTAACCTAACCACTGCCTTTAGGGTTAATCTGGCTCAACAACTCATCTCTTTATTAAAGTGTTATTACAATGATCGGCTCTTACAAAGAGACAAAGTAGAATCTGACACTAGAAGCTAAAAGTTCCTGCCTTCTGCCTTTAGGGTCAATGAACAGCATTCTGGGAAATTTAGGAAATCAATTCGGGTAGATGATGAAAGTGAAATCTGTTTGGGTGTTGACCTCTGCTGGTGAAAACAGGTAGTGACTGATGTTAGCAGGAATTATATTATTGTTATTATTTGATTATTGTTTTGTGATGTTTTTTTTTCAGAAAAACGGCTTTGAACAGTTCAGCATTAACTTTGTGAACGAGAAGCTGCAGCAGATTTTTATTGAACTCACTCTAAAGGCCGAACAGGTGACCCATCGTGACATCATCGCACAAACACACATCTTTGATTGTTCTGTCAATCATCTCCTCTACGTCATGTCGCCTTGTTGCTCTCTGTCTGCAGGAAGAATATGTTCAGGAGGGAATCAAATGGATGCCCATCGAGTATTTCAACAATAAAGTGGTGTGTGACCTCATCGAGTCCAAACTGGTGAGTCGGCCAATCAGAGAACAGACTGTGGTCAGAAATGTCACCAATGAAAATAAAGTCAAACAGTTTGAAGATCGGTGGAAATGGATAAAGAAATCAATAGAATGTTTATTTATAAAGATGTTTTTATGTGTTAATCTATAAATATGGAAATACACGTACATTTGACCTTACTGGGCAGCTGTGGCTCTGAAGGCTGAGCGAGTCGTCCACTAACCAGAGGGTCAGCGGTTCAATACCTCGTCTCCCCCTTGTGCCCAAGTGTCCATGGGCCAGATACTGAACCTCTCTTTCTCCACATTGAGTCTGGTTCTTTCTTCCAGTCAGAGCTGCTCATTGTGGGAACTGTTGGTTTCTCTATAACTTTAAGGTCTCGACCTTAATATGTAAAGAACCTTGATGAATATTATGATTTGACGATAATTAAAAATAATTGAATTTTAAAAGTTCTTAAACTAACCATTTTACGAAATGTTCCTTGTCAGGGAGTTTTAAATATTACTTACATTGCCTTCCCATCATCACACTGCTGGTGACCCTCTCATAATCTCCCAGAATCCTCTTGGGATCATGAGTATCCTGGACGATGTCTGTGCTACGATGCACGCTAAAGGGGAGGGGGCGGATCAGACTCTGCTGCAGAAGCTTCAGGGACAGATCGGAGCTCACCAGCACTTCAGCAGCTGGAACCGAGGGTTCGTGGTCCACCACTACGCTGGGAAGGTACCTGTCTACCTGTCTACCTGTCTCTGTTCACCTGTCTACCTGTCTCTGCCTACCTGTCTCTGTCTACCTGTCTCTGTCTCTGTCTCTGTCTACCTGTCTACCTGTCTCTGTTCACCTGTCTACCTGTCTCTGTTCACCTGTCTACCTGTCTACCTGTCTCTGTCTACCTGTCTACCTGTCTACCTGTCTCTGCCTACCTGTCTACCTGTCTCTGTTCACCTGTCTACCTGTCTCTGTTCACCTGTCTACCTGTCTACCTGTCTACCTGTCTCTGCCTACCTGTCTACCTGTCTCTGTTCACCTGTCTACCTGTCTCTGTTCACCTGTCTACCTGTCTCTGTTCACCTGTCTACCTGTCTCTGTTCACCTGTCTACCTGTCTCTGTTCACCTGTCTACCTGTCTCTGTTCACCTGTCTACCTGTCAATCTGTCTCTGTTCACCTGTCTACCTGTCTCTGTTCACCTGTCTACCTGTCAATCTGTCTACCTGTGCAGGTGTCATATGATGTCAGTGGTTTCTGTGAGAGGAACAGAGATGTACTCTTCAATGACATCATAGAGCTGATGCAGAGCAGCGAATTGTAAGTATTGAGGACGTATATGACCTGTGGGATGTATATATGACCTGTGGGACATATATGACCTGTGGGACGTACCTGACCTGAGGGACGTACCTGACCTGACGGACGTACAAGACCTGTGGGACGTACAAGACCTGTGGGACGTACATGACCTGTGGGACGTATATGACCTGTGTGACGTATATGACCTGTGTGACGTACATGACCTGTGTGACGTACAAGACCTGTGGGACGTACATGACCTGTGGGACGTATATGACCTGTGTGACGTATATGACCTGTGTGACGTACATGACCTGTGTGACGTACATGACCTGTGTGACGTACATGACCTGTGGGACGTACATGACCTGTGTGACGTACAAGACCTGTGTGACGTACATGACCTGTGGGACGTACATGACCTGTGGGACGTACATGACCTGTGTGACGTACATGACCTGTGGGACGTACATGACCTGTGTGACGTACAAGACCTGTGTGACGTACATGACCTGTGTGACGTACATGACCTGTGTGACGTACAAGACCTGTGTGACGTACATGACCTGTGTGACGTACATGACCTGTGTGACGTACATGACCTGTGTGACGTACATGACCTGTGTGACGTACATGACCTGTGGGACGTACAAGACCTGTGGGACGTACATGACCTGTGTGACGTACATGACCTGTGTGACGTACATGACCTGTGGGACGTACATGACCTGTGTGACGTACATGACCTGTGGGACGTACAAGACCTGTGTGACGTACATGACCTGTGTGACGTACATGACCTGTGTGACGTACATGACCTGTGTGACGTACATGACCTGTGGGACGTACATGACCTGTGTGACGTACATGACCTGTGGGACGTACAAGACCTGTGTGACGTACATGACCTGTGTGACGTACATGACCTGTGGGACGTACAAGACCTGTGTGACGTACATGACCTGTGGGACGTACATGACCTGTGGGACGTACAAGACCTGTGTGACGTAGCTGTCCTCTGGAGATTTACTTGTCCTTTTAAGACATATCTGACATATTGTGTGAAGGTTTCCGACCTTGTGTTCCAATCAAGTTGGTGTGTGTTGTGTTTGTGCTCAGTCCGTTCATCAGAGCTTTGTTCCCTGAGAACCTGGAGGCAGAGAAGAGAGGGCGTCCGTCCACCGCCAGCAGCAAGATCAAGGTGAGAGAGTGTGATAGAACTGAATTGATCTCACAAGTTAGTACCAACACCAGGCAGCGCTATAGCTGCAGATAAGTAAATACAACCTAAAGTTAAATACATTAACATTCAACAACACAACGCTGCCCTCGTCTTTCAGAAACAAGCCAACACTCTGGTCCAGACCCTGATGAAGTGCACGCCTCACTATATCCGCTGCATCAAACCCAACGAGACCAAACGACCTCGAGACTGGGAGGACAACAGGGTCCGACACCAGGTGGAGTACTTGGGCCTCCGAGAGAACATCCGGGTCCGCCGGGCTGGATATGCCTACAGACGGGTCTTCAAAAAGTTCCTGCAGAGGTCAGTGTTCAAACACAACAACACCCTGTACACTGTACTGCTGCTTCCAATACAATGATAGTTTTCAATTCAGCTAAATTTGATTGAATCCATCATCTATAAGGCAAATCCTCTGAGGGTCGTGGGAGAGCTGGAGGTGATAGGCGGGGTTTAATCTGGACTGGGTACCAGTGAATCCCAGGGCTTCAATTCAGTTTTATCTGTATATCATGAAATCGCAACCCACACTATGTGAAGACACTTTACATAGTAGCAAAATTATAGACAAACACAACAGTTCCCACAACGAGAGAGAAACATTCCTCACTAACAGAACAACAAACATAAATGTGCTGCAGGTACGCCATCCTGACCAAAGAGACTTGGCCTCAATGGAAGGGTGACGAGCGCCAAGGAGTCCTGCACCTCCTCAACTGTGTGAACATGGACCAGGACCAGTTCCAGCTTGGCAAGGCCAAGGTCTTCATCAAAGCTCCGGAGTCGGTATGAAACATTAATGTACAGGAAGTGTTTCATCCCATGGTAAAGTTTCAAAGTAGAAACTGTGACTCAGGAGAGAAAACAAGTCGTCCGTGATCGAGACAATGAACCTCCAATTGTCCCTGATGATGAACAGATGATGAACGAGCTGAAGTTCTACATGAGGACCGGAACTTCAGAACTGTCCTGAACTAGACTGTCGGGTTCTGTTGTTCAGTTTGAAATGTTTCCGTGTTTCGGTGGTTTTTCTCTCTGCAGCTCTTCCTGCTGGAGGAGATGAGAGAGAGGAAGTACAATGGTTACGCTCGGGTCATCCAGAAGGCGTGGCGCAAACACATCGCTGTCCGCAAGCACGTCAAGATGAGGGAGGAAGGTAAGACTGTTGTCCACGATGTGATTAGGAATCAGCTTGACCGGTTTGTATGGCATTTTTATCTTTAATAAGTGATGAGGCGTTTCTTCCAGCGTCCGATGTCCTGCTGAACAAGAAGGAACGTCGCAGAAACAGCATCAACAGAAACTTTGTGGGCGACTACATCGGAACAGACAACCATCCCGAGATCAGACAGTTCGTCGGCCGCCGAGAGAGGATCGACTTTGCTGACGTGGTGGTGAAATATGACAGAAGATTCAGGGTAAAAACTCAGGAAGAGTCAGAATCTGTTTTGTTTCAAACACAACGCCCAACTGACCACTCGGTTCTGTCCCACAGACGGTGAAACGAGACCTAATCCTGACACCAAAGTTCCTGTACCTGATTGGTCGAGAGAAAGTGAAACAGGGTCCAGATAAAGGTCAGATCCAGGAAGTTCTCAAGAGGAAGATCGAGCTCAACAAGATCCAGTCTGTTTCGCTGAGGTACAGAACCAGAATTAGGTCATAGGTAGAACTAGAACCAGCATCAACACCACAAAGAGAATCAGAACCAGGAGTGGTACTAGAAGTAGAATCAGAACCAGAACTACAAAAAGTACCGGGATCTGAAGTGAGAACAGAAGCGGGATAAGAACTTAACTGGATTAGATCTAAAATTAGAAGCCGAACCAGAACAAGTCTCTGTCTCTCTCTCTCTCTGACCTGTCTGTCTCTCACCTGTCTGTCAGCTCTCTGCAGGATGATTTCTTCGTCGTTCATGAGGAAGAGTATGACAGTGTTCTTCAGAGCATCTTTAAAACGGAATTCCTCAGTTTACTCGTCAAACGTTTTCATGAGAAAAGTGAGAGGAAGCTTCCGCTGAAATTCAACAACCTGTGAGTCACAGTTTAAACCAACTAACAAACTGAAAACTAACTGAACTAATTACTAACCCAACTAATTCAAACCCTTCACCTGAAATATAAACTAATAATCGCTAATCAAAGAAGTTTTCTGTCTGCAGTCTGGAGTTTAAGGTGAAGAAGGGTGGCTGGGGTCCGTTCAGCTCTGCAGGATCCCGACAGATCCAGTTCCAGGTGGGTCAGGGGGACGAGGCGGTCCTGAAGCTCAGCGGAAAGGTGCTGCAGGTGTCCATTGGACCAGGTCTGCCCAAGAACTCACGTAAGTTCTGACATGAGTCAGTCATCGGCACATTGTTGTGTTGCTCCTTGTCACTTTCTGTCTGTTTGATTCGTAGGACCGACAAGGAGGGACAACCGAAAGAGCCGCTACATGGGTAACCAGGCTCCACCCAGCAATCAGTACAATTCAGGTACCATTTTTTATTAAAAAAAATTATTAAAAAACAGGACGTCACCTGATGGTTTCAATATTGGTTTGAATTTATTTTTTCCTTAGCGTCTCACTCCAGAGGGGGCAGAGCGCCCAGAGGTCCCACCTCCTCCAGAGGCTCCCTGCTGAGGCAGCAGTCTAGCATGGAGCAACCCAGTCTGCCCCGCCTCCAGAGCCAGCGCCGCCCCAGCAACCACGCCCCCAAACAATGCGACATGGGCTTCATGGATGTCCCTGAACAGGGCGCTGCAGGGTGAGACCTCTGGGAGCAACCTGGTTTAACCCGAACAACCAGGGTCACCAGTAACCAGTGCAACAAGTGTAAAACTAGTATCACTGCTGCAACCACTAATATAACAGATTTAACCCATGTCTTCAGTGGGGGTCAGGTAATCAGTAACTGATCCAGTAAAACTACTGGATGTTAGAACCAGTATAACCAGAAGTGACCCGCTGAACCTGTTTCCAGAGTCAGTCTGGTTCAGACCACTAGCTCTTCATCAACCTTCCTGAGTTCTTTGTGTTGGTTCTATGTTCTGTTACATTAAATCCTGAAACATTCTCAGATCTATTATCCCTGCTGCAGGCTCTCTCTACTGCACTGTAAATAAATATGTTGGTGTAATACCTGGGTGTTGCCTGCAGGCTGCAGCGACGCCGGTCAAAGGAGGTGAAGCCTCTTCCTGGAGCAGGTCGACCTAAACCTGCTCCCAAACCGAAGCCTCGGTGTCCTCAGTGCAGAGCCCTGTACGCCTACGACGCCCAGGACACAGACGAGCTCAGCTTCAACACTGATGATGTCATCGACATACTCACTGAAGGTAACGCTGATACCACAGACTGTAAATAAAGATGGACAACATGACACCTCCTGGTACCTCCTCATTGTAGATAGTTCTTAGACTGGTCGTCTGTATTTAAAGTCAGACTGCTACCTGCAGACTCGATTTCCGACTTTTCCTTGGTCTCAGTCTCTGTCACTGTCTCAGATTGGTCTTGAACTCAATCTCAGACTCATCCTTGGTCTCTGACTCGGTCATGGACTTTAACTCGGTGTTGAACTCTGTCTCTGACTTGTACTCAAACTTGGTCTCAGTCTTGGATTCATCCTCAAGTGTTTGTGTGTGTCCTCAGATCCGTCTGGTTGGTGGTTCGGCCGGTTGCGAGGCAGAGAGGGAATGTTTCCTGGAAACTACGTGGAGAAGATCTAGACTTGGTCTCTGGGGTCAAAGGTCAACGGAGCTCAACACATGGAATAGGAAACAGCTGATGACTGAATGTGACGATGTCATTCATAAATACAACAAAATGTTTGAGTCAATGAAGGCATCGTCGTCAGAGGTCAGAGGTCAGATGCTACTGACAGTGTCTCTAATGCTGCGTTTAAATGTCCCCGTGTGACGTCCGTCTCTGACGAGCCGACGCGGCTCAACAGTCTGTGTCAAGTCAGAACAGCACCCCCAACAGGCTGCAGTGTTCATCACAGGCAACAATATCCTGTCACATTAAAACTTCACAAGAGAAAAATAAAAACTGCTTTTATCCATTTGATTGAAGAATAAAGTTTCTCCATGTAAAACTGCTCCGATCAGATTTTGAACCCGACCTGAATTTTGTTTCAGCTCAGAGATCAGCTGACTCTGGAACAGCCAATAAAAACAAACCTCAGAACTGATTTTAATCTGATTCATTCGTTTTAATACATCAACAACTACATTTCCCAGGGTTCTGCAGGATGGAGCTGCCTTCACTGACTGATGGAAAGTAGTTTTCTTTTACAATTTGTATTGAAACAGTATACGACCAGTTACACTTTGACTGTTTAAGTGTTTTAGAGGCAGAAGCAGAATCTGACATTTAGATGAAATTTGTTATTTAATATTGAACTTTTCTAAAGAACACAGGTCTGTACCTGAACAACTCATTGTTACATCTGATAAAGAAATGACTTCATGTTACAAGAACATGAAGAAAACGGGTTTTTAAATGAAACAGTTTAATGTCATTAAAGATTTGAGTTAGGCTTTTGCTTTTTTAATTGTAAAATATTAATGTTTCCCGGATATTTTACAACCTTTCTGATTTAAACTTTACTCATGAAATATGTTTTAGTATAATTGTAATTGCATAAGAACATAGCTGTTAAATCTTGTCCAGTTCATTTTTAACGTGCAGCAATAAACTCTCGTATGTCCGAGGTTTGTACGTGTCCCTGAAGGCGTCATGACCTTTTACCCGCCATGTTAGCGACACTCGCGCTCAGGTTGACAAGTGACAGGAGCCGCTAACCGCTAACCGCTAACTGCTAACCGCTAACTGCTAACTGCTAACGGCTAACCACTAGAGAGGGATGGAGGAGTTTCTGTCGATCTGTCGCCGAGCCGTGCAGGTAACACACACACGCACACGCACGCACACACAGTCTCTGTTAGCCTGCTAGCTCAGGTTATGAAGCTCACAATGGTTGCATGACTTCCGGTCAGTTACACCTTTCAGAATAAACTTCCGGTCATTAAATAATGTGATTAAAAGATGTGTTCGACTTGGTCCGACTGATCCTCTGACGTCACGTTGTACTTCTCGTAGCGTCAGTGACGAACAACGACCGATCTCACAGCTTTTGATTTGTTGTTCCAGATGAAACATGTTTTTAAAATCCTCATGTCACCGAATCCTTCAGCCAATCAGAGCAGAGCTTTGACGACACAGAGGCGATCTTTTAAGGTCACGTGACCTAGTGACGGTTTGCAGCACTGGATGAAGTTAAACAAAAACTCTAACCATCATGCATTGTGTTAGGACCAGCATGCATCACGTTGAGAGAGAGCTGAACAGTGCCACATCAAGTCGAAAGCACATAATGTGATCGTCATGTGATCATAACGGGATCGTCATGTGATTTATGTGATCGCCATGTGATCATAACGGGATCATCATGTGATTTATGTGATCGTCATGTGATTTATGTGATCGTCATGTGATCATAACGGGATCATCATGTGATTTATGTGATCGCCATGTGATTTATGTGATCGTCATGTGATCATAACGGGATCATCATGTGATTTATGTGATCGCCATGTGATCATAACGGGATCCTCATGTGATTTATGTGATCGCCATGCGAGTAACGTGATCGTCATGCGAGTAACGTGATGATTGTGATCATAACGTATCATTCGTTTAGTCACAGTGTGAAAACTTCTCACTTAGAAGATTTTTTCTTTGACGTTATAACTAGGTCTGTCAAACAATTACAATTTTTAATCAGATTAATCACAGGTTAGCTGTGATTAATCTGATTAATCACCATTTCTAAATGCCCGAAAAATTCCCATTTTCTCAGTATATTGTTGTGGGAACAGAAGTTCACACTTAAAAAGAACGAGTTCCCAGTTCAGTTCATGCAGATGAAGATGAACTGGTTCAGGTTCACAGTTCATGTTTTACCGGTCGTGTGTTTGGTTCTGAGTCGATGGAGTCGGATCGTGTCTGCGTGTCGCTCATTCTAACACTGAGTCCTGACTGAGTGTCTCGTGTTGGACTGAAACTGTTGACGAGTCATTTCCATGATGTTTCAATGAGTCTGATAAACTGCGGAATCAAACCAACACTCAGTGACTTCCTGTGCTGATCAGGTCCTGAGAACTAGTGATGAGTGTGTATTAGTTCCAGTGAAGCCGAGTGGAGGAGGACACAGAAACTCCAGCTCGGTACAAACCAGCTGCAGCTTCTGCTCTGATCCTGAAGCAGCTGAGACCAGAGGAACTCTGTGTTTCACTTCTACAGAGTCACTGAGCGGCTGCTTCAGGTGCACGAGCTGTGATCTCACTGCGTGTGTCTCTGAGCGAGTGGGTGGGGGGGGGTATGGATACATGGAGCAGCTCATTCTATTAATGCGTTAAAAAGATTAACGCTTTAATTCCACAAAGTAATCATCCCGCGTTAACGCGTTAATTTTGACAGCCCTAGTTATAACATTTTGTTGTTGTCATGGTTACTTAGTTTTATTGTTTTAACGTTTAGCTCACGTGTCTCTGTAGTGTTCCGTGTTTAAACGGTGCGTCGTGATTTTCCTCCTTCAGGTGAACACAGAGCAGCCTGGTCCTCGGTTCCACATTGTTCTGGGGAATGAGGCGTGTGATGTAGACTCCGTGGTGTCCGCCCTGGCCTACGCCTACTTCCTGTCCAAGGTGAGATCAGTCTGTTGATCACTTCCTGTCAGTTTTCCACATTAACAAGCCTACATTTGAAAGAATGCCTTTATTGTGAAAACTGGAGGATGTGCATGGTGACTGACAGGAAGTGGACCCTCCTCTCTCTCTCTCTCAGACTTTGCCCAGTGAAATGCTCGCTCTCCCTTTGATGAACATCCGTCAGTCGGAGCTGCTGCTGCGTTCAGATGTCGTCTTCCTGCTGCGACAAACTGGTTTGTCTCCAGACGTCCTGATGTTCCGAGACCAGCTCGACCTCCGAGTCCTGCACCGAGACGGACGCCTGCGGCTGACGCTGGTCGACCACAACGTCTTACCCAGGTAAACAACAACACGTGACAGGTATATTAACAAAAAAAACTTTAAAATAAGGTTCTCAATTCATAAATCAGACTACAACAGTGAGTCTATGACAGTAGTCAGTTCTCTACACTGATTTGACATTCATTCAGTTGAGACTTGTGTGCTGCACCTAAAGCTTAAAAGGACAAACTCTGATTATAGCCTCTCCTGTATCAAGGTGGCCCCACCTGGCCCCCCTTAGCAGCACCACTGCACTGAGGCCCATTACTCCGCTGGTCAACAAGTGACTTTGCTCCTCTAATGTTTTCTAATCATCTCACTTTGAACTGATCGTTATAAAAACCTGCTGAATTCATATTTATGTTGCTGCATAAATGAGGCGTCGCTTAAAACACTGTGTTACATCGTAATCTGCGAGAGGAACTTCTGTCTGCAGGAGTGTGTGTTTGTGTGTCTGCTCGTCTCTTCACACACAAACTGATAATCACGTATCTAGTTATTAATCGATGATGTCGGATCATGACTCCAGATGGTTCCTCTCACTTTAACCCTGATGTCCTGACTGTGCGCGTCACGTCTCGTGTTGTGTAGCAGGTTTAAACTTGTGTCTGATAAACTCTAGAGAATCAAACAAACACAAAGTAAACATCAGTCCTGTACGTGTCCTAATAACCTGTGATCAGTGTTTATTGTTAAAGTGTAAAGTGAGCGCAGGTCAGAGGGGGGGTGAGGAGGAAGGAGACTCCGACAGAGACTCTGAGCAGACCGGACCTTCAATGTGCGTCTGTCCTGAAGCGGCGGTGTTAGACTTATTCAACGGTGGAAACCTGCTAAAACTATGAACGTAGCTGAAACGTGATAATGTTCAGTCACTGCATCGATGCAGAGTCCACTTCCACATTGTGATGCATCTAAGAATCGTCCTCTATCCATGGACGTCTGGTTTCTTAGGTAGATGAGCACACCTGTCTCTCTCCTACAGTTCAGACAGTGACCTGGAGGGGGCAGTGGTGGAGGTGATCGACCATCACCTGTTGGAGAGAGAGCCCTCTGCCTCTTGTCCTGTTATTGTGGAAACAGTGGGATCCTGCGCTACGTTGATAACCGAACGTATCGTCCAGAAAGCTCCGCAGATCCTGGACCAGCAACTCGCTCAGCTGCTCTACGGTAAACAGCTGTGTGTGTGTGTGTGTGTGTGTGTGTGTTATTGTGTGTGTTATTGTGTGTGTTTTATTGTGTTGTAATGGTGTAATGATGGTGTCAGCTGATGGTGGACTATGATCACAACAAGACTTCTTGACATAAAACATGTCTCCTCAAATCTTCTACCATCAGTAACTCCTCAGTTCATGTGTCTGCTCCTTCATCTCTATCAGACATTATCTTATGTATCAATCAATCAATCAAATTATATTTGTAAAGCCCATATTCACAAATCACAATTTGTCTCATAGGCTTTAACAAGGTGAGACATCCTCTGTTCTGAACCCTCAACAAGAGTAAAACTACTAAAAACCCTTTTCACAGGTAAAGAAGGTAGTTCAAGGTGTGGTCGGAAGAGATGTGTCTTCAGTCTGGAGGACGATGTGTAGACTTTCTGTCCCTGATGTCAATCTGGAGCTCGATCCACCGTTTAGGAGCCAGGACAGCAAAGAGTTGTGATGTTGTTGAGTGACAGCTGTCCCTCGCAGTGAGGGAGCAGCTGATTGGCCGATGGAGAGCAGAGTGGACGGGCTTGGTTGTAAGGTTTGACCATGTCCTGGATGTAGACTGGACCCGATCCGTTCGCAGCACGGTACCAAGTACCAATGTCTTGAAATGGATGTGGGCAGCTACTGGTAACCAGTGAAGGAGCAGAGGAGCGTGAGTGAACTCAGGTTAAAGACCAGTGGAGCTGCTGCTTCCTGGATGAGCTGCAGAGGTCGGAGGGCAGCAGCAGGTAGACCTGCCAGGAGGGGGGGGCAGTAGTCTTGGTGTGAGGGAGAGTTGACTGTCGAGTGTCACACCCAGGTTCCTACAGGTCTGGGGGGGGCTAACACAGAGTTGTCAAAGGTAATAGTCAGGTCGTGGGTGGGGGGGGTCTTTCCCTGGAAGGAAAAGTAGTTCAGTCTTGTCAAGGTTAAGTTTCAGGTGGTGCAGACATCCACTGAGAGATGTCAGTCAGACAGAGATTCCTGCTGCTGCCTGTGTTTCAGATTGGGAGAAAGAGAGGATTAGTTGGGTGTCATCAGCGTAGCTGTGGTAGGAAAAGCCATGTGAGTGAATGACAGAGCCGAGAGAGAAGAGGAGGGGACCCAGGACGGAACCTTGAGGGACCCCAGTAGTGAGAGGACAAGGTTCAGACACAGATCCTCTCCAAGTTACCCAGTAAGTGTGGTCGTTGAGGTAGGATGAGATCTTATCAATTGTTGATAAGATGGGTGAGAAAAGGAAGAAGGTCAGGAGCGATAGACTGGAGAATGTGAGATGGGGTCAAGGGGGCAGGTGGTCGGGGGGGCGGAAATTACCAAGGTAAGAACTTGATTGGGAGACGGGGGTGAAAGAGGAAAGTGAAGATGATTGAAGTGTAGTTATAGAAGGAGGATTAGAGAATGAGGAGCGTAGGTCATCTATCTTTTTTGTAAAGTAGTTGACAAAGTGGCTTGGTAGAAGGGAGGAGGGGGGGGGGGGGGGACTGGGGGGGTCAAGGAGGTTGGAAAAGACGAAGAAGAGTTTTTGGGGTTTGAAAATGAGGATTGAAGTGTAGTTTGGTAAAAAGAGCTTTTGGCTGCAGAACTGGAGACAGAAAGAAAAGAGAGGAGACTGATCAGTGAGCAGCTCAGAGAGGAGGGAGAGAGGAGGACAGAGAGGAGGGAGAGAGGAGGACAGAGAGGAGGGAGAGAGGAGGGAGAGAGGAGGACAGAGAGGAGGGAGAGAGGAGGGAGAGACTGATCAGTGAGCAGCTCGTCAGAGTGTTTAGATCTTCACCATTTCCTTTGTGATGCTCACATAGTGGCTCGGTCGGCTCGGTCGGACAGGAGGACAGGGGAGGACCTGGGCTCCGGCCTGAAGTAAGAGGACAGAGAGAGTCAAGAGAGGAGGACAGAGAGGAGGTCAGAGGAGGAGGTCAGAGAGGAGGGAGAGAGGGAGAGAGGAGGACAGAGAGGAGGGAGACAGTCTGTGGTAGAGTTAGGATGCATGAGTGAGAAGGAGTCAGTGGAAGGGAGATAAAACAGAGGAGGTCAGAGAGGAGGACAGAGAGGAGGTCAGAGAGGAGGTCAGAGGAGGAGGTCAGAGAGGAGGTCAGAGAGGAGGGAGAGAGGAGGAGGTCAGAGAGGAGGAGGGAGAGAGGGAGAGAGGAGGTCAGAGAGGAGGTCAGAGAGGAGGGAGAGAGGAGGAGGGAGAGAGGGAGAGTGGAGGTCAGAGAGGAGGTCAGAGAGAGGGAGAGAGGAGGTCAGAGAGGAGGTCAGAGAGGAGGGAGAGAGGAGGAGGGAGAGAGGAGGTCAGAGAGGAGGTCAGAGAGGAGGGAGAGAGAGGGAGAGAGGGAGAGAGGAGGTCAGAGAGGAGGGAGAGAGGGAGAGAGGAGGTCAGAGAGGAGGGAGAGAGGAGGGAGAGAGGAGGAGGGAGAGAGGAGGTCAGAGGAGGTCAGAGAGGAGGGAGAGAGGAGGTCAGAGAGGAGGGAGAGAGGGAGAGAGGAGGTCAGAGAGGAGGGAGAGAGGAGGACAGAGAGGAGGGAGAGAGGGAGAGAGGAGGTCAGAGAGGAGGGAGAGAGGGAGAGAGGAGGTCAGAGAGGAGGGAGAGAGGAGGGAGAGAGGAGGAGGGAGAGAGGGAGAGAGGAGGTCAGAGAGGAGGTCAGAGAGGAGGGAGAGAGGAGGAGGGAGAGAGGGAGAGAGGAGGTCAGAGAGGAGGGAGAGAGGAGGGAGAGAGGGAGCAGGTGCAGAGTCTGTTGATGTGGTCGGGGTGTCAGTAGAGAGAGTCAGAGAGGAGGTCAGAGACAGGAAGTGGGAGACAGTGAGGTTAGAGGTAGAGCAGTTTCTGGAAGGACTGAGTGAGAGAGCAAAGGAAGAAAGTAAAGTAATAGGTCAGATGACTGTAAAATATAATATTCTCATCGATGTAGTAAATCCTGTTGTTGTGTTGATGTGTTCAGTTCCATCAGCGTCTGTTGGACTTGTGTCCTGGGAGAGGATCCTCACATGGGACTGAGCTTTATTCACTGATCACTAAGTTTGACTCTTGTTGAGTTAAGAACAGAGGAAGTTGCTCCTTGTTAACATCTATGAGCAGGGCTCCAGTTTGCAATCATTGTGTGACCAAAAATCTGTGAAGTGCAACAAAACATTTTCCTTGGTCGCTGGTGCACCAAACATTAATCTGGTGTGTCTCTGTATTTGATCGAATTGTGTTGCTTCTCCATCTCATCTCCTTTTCCACCGGGCTGGCCCCGCCCCCACTCAGCCACACAGGCAGAAACAGAAAGAGGTGATGAACGAGCTGGTGAATACAAAGTGTGAATACAGGCTTTTCACAACAAACACCTCATGAGACACGTATATAACAGTTGTATAATTGTGGTGCTAAACGTGCACCTAAATGAAAAAGTTAGGCTGGAGCCCTATATGAGACAAACTGTGATTTGTGAATATGGGTTATACAGATCAAATTTGATTGATTGATTGATTGTCTGTGCGTGTGTGTGTTTGTGTGTGTGCAGCGGCCGTGGTGTTGGACTGTGTCAACATGGCTCCTGCTGCAGGGAAAGTGACTCCTAAAGACAGTCAGTACGCCTCCATGTTGGAGAATCGTTTCCCCACTCTGCCACCAAGGGGCGCTCTCTTCCAGGTGCTGCAGAATGCCAAGTTTGACGTCTCAGGTGAGATCACCTGAACAGAACAAAACATTACTGACGTCTACATATGTCACATTTATTATATTTCATATAGTATTTATTACAGTAGTTCCAATATTTGTACGCATTTGAAAGTATTTGTCATGTGAGGGGGGGTGAAGTGTTTGAGTCCACAAAACACTTCTGTAGTTTCAGGTGTAAACAGCAGAGCAGCTGAATCCAATACAACTGAAGATATTAGTGACTTATCTTCAGACATACAAAAACAACAGAAAAAAACATAATTTACACCATGTTTTTTTAAAGCATTAATATCTGCTGATATCTTCCGACGAGGTGCATTCAGGGACCATCAGAAATGCTAACGTGCACTAGCTAAGCCACTTCTGGTGGACTTTTAGGCGTAAAACACGGTGGAAATGACCTTGTTTCGAGTCGAATGTGAATTTCGGGGCTTGTGGACACTTGGATGACACCACAGGAGCAGAATGGAGGCATGTTATGTTTTTTTCTGTTGTTTTTTTACGTCTGAAGATAAGTCACTAATATCTTCAGTTGTGTTGTATTCGGCTGCTACACCGTTAAAGTGTTTTGTGGACTCAAACACTTCACCCTCCCTCCATCGGCATAATGTAGATAATGAGTGAGTTATCCTTTTTGGGTGAACTATTTCTTTAAGGTATTCATTGCATAATGAGAAGTATTTATTTCACTATATTTAAGTATTTATTGCAGTATTTTGTCCTTAGGTCTGAACACTGAACAGATGTTGTTGAAGGACATGAAAGCTGTTTCAGGAAGTTTGAATGTTGCTGTTTCTGTTCTCTACATCCCACTGGAGGTCAGTACACACTATACTGCACTGCATACTGTACTACACTGTACTGCCTACTGTACTACACTGTACTGCCTACTGTACTACACTGAACTGCATACTGCACTGCATATTGGTCTACACTGCACTGCATACTGGTCTACATTGTGCTGCATACTGTACTACACTGTACTACACTGAACTGCATACTGAACTACACTGTCCAACACTTGTGTACACGTGTGTGTGTTAGGAGTTCCTGCAGAGGGCGGAGTTGGAGGCGGAGCTCTCAGGTTTCTGTCAGAGGTTGGGATTTGATTTGCTGCTGATGATGACCATCTCCTTCACTGAGAGAAAAGAGCCAATCAGAGAGCTCGCTATGTTCAGCCACAGCTGCACCTGCAGGCAACAGGTAAACATGAGCGGACATTGTCTTGACTGATGTTGTTTGTGTTTGCGTTGCCATGACAATCACAGCCCTGCTGTCCACCCTCCTCAGATGAGCCAATACCTGGAACAGGCTCGTAACCCCGCCCTCAACCTCTGTCCAATCAGCAGCCCCCAACCTCACATCACAGCCTATCAGCAAGGTAACCTGTCCCAGGCTGATAGCCACATTTCCAACGTTTCCATAGTAACAGTTGTGACGCTGTAAACAATAATGATAAAAGTTAACTGGATAAAATGATGTGATGACAGTCAAAGGTCA
The DNA here is from genome assembly GCF_009819705.1 of Hippoglossus hippoglossus. Classification (NCBI taxonomy): domain Eukaryota; kingdom Metazoa; phylum Chordata; class Actinopteri; order Pleuronectiformes; family Pleuronectidae; genus Hippoglossus; species Hippoglossus hippoglossus. The sequence continues at coordinate 257,104 of NC_047166.1, read as the reverse complement.
AAGGTCACTGCGCCTGACCTTTATTCAACAGTAACTCATACTACAAGAGATGCTGTGACCTGATTGGTCGGTGGAGGCGGAGTTTGAATTGGTTGCTTTAGATTCTGATTGATTGATTTCTACTGACATAATGTTTGTTAAATCCAGGAAACACGTTGGCGTCTCGTAAGAAGGTCCTCCCCATCGTGAAAGTTTTCCTAAAGGAGCTGGACGGAGACGGTTGCCTGGGAAATGTGGAAGAGGAGGAGTCCCGGGTCCCTCCGACTCCAGTGAACAGTCTGGTGGAGGGCTGTCCCCTGGATGACGGCCTGCCGCACATCAGCGCTCAGGACCTGGTGGAGAAGGTCAGCAAGATGGCCGACAGAGGAGGGAACTGACCTCTGACCTCAGCTGACGATTAGTAGTTTGTTTATGTTTCAAATCTGAACATGGGCGACGTCAACAGGATCAACAACAGAATCTTCAGAAACAGAGGTTTGTGTGTTTTTCTGGATCGGTTCAGTCGCTGACACCAGACTCAAAGGGGCCAGCTTCAGGGAATAATAATAATAATGATTATTAAACAACTGATGCATTGATAATGACAACTAACCCTTAAAATTTCTGAGGTTTTCTGTTTGTTAAAGCTGCCACGTGTAAGTTTTGACTTTTGCTACATAGCCAACAATATCTTACGTTAGCATTAGCAGCTGTTTACACCAACTTATGTTTCTAGACATGAGAACACCGATGTTGACTTAAATCAGCATGCTAACCAGCTAGCTTCGGCCTGTTGTCTACCCAACCCTAACCCTAATACAAGTCAGTCCAACATAACCTCTGTCTCTGCTGCCCCCTTCAGGCCCTCAGAGTGAGCGCTCCTTCTCTTTGTTCTCTCATGTAAAGTCGTTCTCCTACATGAAGTCTGACAATATTTCTGCTCCATCGATAACTTGGTTAGCACACATTAAGCTCAATTCATGCTTCTGCGTTGAAGCTACATCGTAGCATATGCGTAGACGTGTACGCACGTGGAGGCGCAGAGCCCTACGCCATACTCTGACATGCACCTCCCCAAAAATGTAACTATGCGTTGAGGCGACGCAGACCACAAGAGCTGTGATTGGTCCGGTTGCTAGCGTCACCAGAAGGCTCGCCTCCATTTTTTGAATTGAGATGAAGGAACGAACACGGACGACGTCTTTCTTTATTTTGTTGCAGTTCTTTAAGAATAAGTAATTGCTCTTCAACATCTATCAGCTCCAACATGATCCTCTTAGTAACACTCGCCATTGCTATGTGCGTACCTACAGCATGGCTACATCGCAGAAGCATGAATTGGGCTTGAGCTCAGTTTATTTACTTTAGTATGTAAACGTCACTGTTGCCCTGAACCCCATTCAGAAATCTGTCAGATCAATTAAGTTTTGTTTGATCGTCTGTATGAAAAAATAATGGTTGAATATTGGTATTGTGAAGACGTTTTATTAATCAGTTCAAATATTCTATGATTCAACAAAATAAAAACATTTGTCCACAGTCCTGATATCAATAAAGATTTTATTTCACAGTTGTCATGGCATCTGTCATGTGTCTTTTATTGTGAAACAGGAACAGGAAATGATGAGTTTGCAGTAACCGGAAGTTACTTATGTTTCTTCTGACAGGTTGTTTCAGACATTTCTTACAGTGATGTTTGACAACTGTTTCATTTGTATTGATATACATGTGAAATATATTCTTTATAATGTAATAAATGTTATTTTGTACATGATGATGGAATCAAAACTAAATTGAAAAAAAAAAAAAAATCACACCATCAGTGACTGTATATAAAGACCATCAGTGACTGTATATAAAGATGATCAGTGACTGTATATAAAGATGATCAGTGACTGTATATAAAGATGATCAGTGACTGTATATAAAGATGATCAGTGACTGTGTATAAAGACCATCAGTGACTGTATATAAAGATGATCAGTGACTGTATATAAAGATGATCAGTGACTGTATATAAAGACCTTCAGTGACTGTATATAAAGACCATCAGTGACTGTATATAAAGACCATCAGTGACTGTATATAAAGATGATCAGTGACTGTGTATAAAGACCATCAGTGACTGTATATAAAGACCATCAGTGACTGTATATAAAGATGATCAGTGACTGTATATAAAGATGATCAGTGACTGTATATAAAGACCATCAGTGACTGTATATAAAGACCATCAGTGACTGTATATAAAGATGATCAGTGACTGTATATAAAGATGATCAGTGACTGTATATAAAGACCTTCAGTGACTGTATATAAAGATGATCAGTGACTGTATATAAAGATGATCAGTGACTGTATATAAAGAGGATCAGTGACTGTATATAAAGATGATCAGTGACTGTATATAAAGACCATCAGTGACTGTATATAAAGACCATCAGTGACTGTATATAAAGATGATCAGTGACTGTATATAAAGACCATCAGTGACTATATGTAAAGGCATTAGGACCCTGAGGACTCCCATCACTTCCTTGTTCTTTAAATATCTCTAGCAGCTGATTGGCTGATATTTATAAAGTCAGAGGGAAGCTGATATCCTGTCTCACCTGTCTGCAAAGAGCAGGTGAGCATCGACCAATCAGACGGCAGCTCTTATGTGAAATGTAACTGAACCTGTTGAGCAGAGAGAGAGAGGGCGTCCGAGTGGGAACTCCCTCAGAGAGAGAGAGAGAGGAAGCTGTGACACTGACACACACTGTCGTGGAGCAGCACATACATGTTGGTCAGAACACGCTGTGACATCATCGTGACATCATGAGTGGCCACACGGACAGGTATGTTAACATTAACACACTGTGTGTCTTTCCTGTACCACAAGAAAGAGGAAGCTTGTTTGAAGTTGTGTTGTTGTGTTGCGTTCTTTCTTCAGGCGCTCAGTGAACGGGTCATTGTGCCATGTTCGTGATGTCAACTGACTTCCTGTCTGCTGTGGGTCATCAGACAGGAAGTCTGAAATCGTTCACATCGTCAGTTTTTCTCTGAGCAATATCTGATGCCTACATTACCCACAATGCAGCAGGGCCCTCGGATGTGTTTCGCTGCTAGGTGGTACAGCTTCCTCTTAAGACATACCTGCAGACACCTTGAGGTACTTTGAGACACCTGGAGTCACCCGAAGACACCTGGAGATACCTGAAGACACCTGGAGATACCTGAAGACACCTGGAGATACCTGAAGACACCTGGAGATACCTGAAGACACCTGGAGATACCTGAAGACACCTGGAGTCACCCAAAGACACCTGGAGATACCTGGAGTCACCTGCAGACACCTTGAGGTACTTTGAGACACCTGGAGTCACCCGAAGACACCTGGAGACACCTTGAGGTACTTTGAGACACCTGGAGTCACCCGAAGACACCCAGAGACACCTGGAGTCACCTGAAGACAACTTGAGGTACTTTGAGACACCTGGAGTCACCCGAAGACACCTGGAGATACCTGAAGACACCTAGAGTGACCTGAAGACACCCAGAGACAACTGGAGTCACCTGGAAACTCCAGGGGACACCTGGAGGTGCTTTGAGACACCTGGAGTCACCCAAAGACACCTGGAGTCACCTGAAGACACCTTGAGGTACCTTGAGACACCTGGAGTCACCTGAAGACAACTGGAAACTCCAGGGGACACCTGGAGGTACTTTGAGACACCTGGAGTCACCTGAAGACACCCAGAGACACCTGGAGAATTTCAAATGTGGCTTGAAATCGGATGTGATTTTTCTAGTTGCTCAGTCTGAACAGACCTGAATCTGAATTCAATGTGACTTCAACGTCACTCTAGATAAACATTCCTCATCATGTTATGCAGGAGAAGGGGGGGGGGGCAGCTGGTGAAAACAAACATGGAGGACAGCAGTGATGGAGGTCGTCAGTGAGGTTTCAGACGTCTGTTTGCATCAAGACCAACTAACATCTGTGGCCTCCATGTTTATCACCAACTTCTTCTCCTTGTTTACTTCTCTACACAACGTGGGGACGTCTTGTTCTTCAGATCAGGACGGGACCAGTTCACACTGGAGTCTGATCCAGTTCACACTGGAGTCTGATCCAGTTCACATTTTAAAATCTGAATTGAGCACTGAGGCTTTCAGTATGGACGTAGCTTAAAGTTCTGGAACTTGTAGAAGAATCACAGAACCACAGCTCTTCGTCCTGTCGGAACCCCCCACCCCCCCACCCCCCACCACCACCACACACACACACACACACACACACACACACACACACACACACACACACACACACATCAAGGTGGGGTAACCTGAGTGGTGTGTCACTTGGCTTCACTAACAACAAACAGAGGAACAATGGAGCCCCGCCCCTCACCTGCTCAGGTGAATCAGAGTGGTCAGACTGGTTGGTGTGTGTGAGTGTGTGTTTGGTATTCATGACTTGTGGGGTCCTCACTGAGTTTTAAACATCTCACTTGATGATGATGATGATGATGATGATGATCTCCTCTGTCCCTGCAGGGGCCCTGTAGGGGCCTCAGACCCCCCCAACATCAAGGATATGGAGCTGAGGGAGGAGTGGCAGGATGACGGTTTCCCCAGGTCGGTAATGTTTGACCGTTGACCTGCTCAGGTTGTTTCCTCAGGGTTCTCATGTGTCTTAGATCTGTCCCATGAATCCATCAGTCCAATTGTTGCCATGACAACAGAAACACAGCGTCTGATCACAGCTTGTTTAACACAAACATGGACGCTCAGACACGAGCTTGACATGTAAACACTGATGACCACGTGCTGCTCGCGCCGCCACTCTGTGAAAGAAGTAGAGAATAGAATTATGAGAATTATTATTAATATCATCAGAGAATTATTTCGAAATATTTAGATTGATATGAAGTAATAAACTTAATTGGTTTGATCCAGGCCTCTCCCAGAGGATTGTGGGAGTCTGGAAGCAGATTGTCCGTCTGGAGGTGAGTCGCTGATCCTCCCGGGACCATGAATAAATCAAATTCTAATCAACTCGCAACATGAAACAAGTTCAAACATCTTTTTCATGAATCAACAAATTATTTCAGACAAACAGATTCAGAAAATATTGATTTGTTTGATTTATTTCATCTTTATTTATTTTAGTGTTTTGCTTCTTCTGCCCCACCCCTTGCTCGAAGTAGCCCCGTCCACCAGCCTATCAGGTACGGCTGTGGGTGGGGCTAAGAAGCGCTTGGCGGCCCCGTCTCTCAGCCTGACTCTGAGCCGCAGAGATTCTCATGACCCCAGTACCGACGGCTTCTCGGCTGCCGCTCTGTCTGCGACGCCAGACGACACACCGTCACTGGACATCAACCTGGAGGCGCTGGAGACGCCGTCGGGCAGTGAGACCGGAACTCTGCCGGACAGCGGCGAGCTGGAGTGGGATGGTGAGTCTGCCATCAGCTGATTGGACGATTTATTTTATCATTGCTGGTCGTTTTTTTTTGTCTCTTTGGACCATGTGATCTCTGACCTCTTTCTGACAGATGACCTCTCCCAGATGGGGAGGGGCGGGGCGGTGGGCGTTGTCAGAAGCCCAGTGGAGCAGTCGGAAGGTTTGATGGGACTGGACCAGGTGGACACCAGGGGGCGCCGATGGAGGAAGTTCTGTATCTCCGGACAGGAATATCAGGTCGACATGAGTGTCCTGGAGCCATACCTGCAGGTCCTGTCCCACGGAGGTCAGAGGTCATACTTCTTACCTAAAACTGACACACGTACTGAGGGCAGTAACTACAGGCCAGATACTGAACTGTTCTACAAATACAAATATTTAATGTCCTCTCCTCAGACCTTTTTATTAATTTATAAGACACCTGTATGTAACACACACTGTAACACACACTGCAACACACACTACACTGGTATACACCTGTAATACACACTGTAACATACACTGCAACACACACTGCATCACACACTGTAACACACACTGTAACACACACCACACTGTAACACACAGTGTAACACACAACACACTGTAACACACATTGCAACACACACTACACTGTTATACACCTGTAATACACACTGTAACATACACTGCAACACACACTGTAACACACATTGCATCACACACTGTAACACACACCACACTGCAACACACACCACACTGTAACACACAGTGTAACACACAACACACTGTAACCCACACTGCAACACACACTACACTGTAATACACACTCTAACAAACACTTCAACACACACCACACTGTGACACACACTGTAACACATGCTGTAACACACACTACACTGTAACACACACTGCAACACACACTACACTGTTATACACCTGTAATACACTTCCACACACACCACACTGTAACACACACTGTAACACATGCTGTAACACACACTACACTGTAACACACACTGTAACACACACTGCAACACACACTACACTGTTATACACCTGTAATACACTTCCACACACACCACACTGTAACACACACTGTAACACATGCTGTAACACACACTACACTGTAACACACACCACACCGCAACACACACCACACTGTAACACACAGTGTAACACACAACACACTGTAACCCACACTAAAACACACACTACACTGTTATACACCTGTAATACACACTGTAACACACACTTCAACACACATCACACTGTAACACACACTGTAACACATGCTGTAACACACACCACACTGTTACACATGCTGTAACACACCTGTAACCTGTGTGTGATGGAGTTTTATTTTGTGACACATAAAGCATCAAACTATGAATCCTCTCTGACTCTCATTGGTTGTCAGGTTACTATGGAGACGGGATGAACGCCATCATCCTGTTCACTTCCTGTTACCTGCCGGAGAACACGGTGGACGACTATGAGTACGTCATGGACAACTTGTTCAGGTGAGTCGACAAGTTTCATCATCCTGAGAACACAAACATGGTGTCGCTCTTTGTGTGTGTGTGTGTGTGTGTGTGTGCGAGGACTGTGTGTGTTTGTGTGTGTGTATGTGAGGACAGTGTGTGTGAAGACATGTCTTGTGGACAGGTACATTGTGGGGACGTTGGACCTGATGGTCTCAGAGAACTACCTGCTTGTGTACCTGTGTGCGATGGCGCCGAGAAACAAACTTCCCTCCATCAAGTGGCTTAATCAGTGTTACACATCCATCGACAGAAGGTACGCTGGTTTCACTCTGCAGGACATCTCTGCTGGGCGGAGCTGTCCTGTTTCAAGACTGTGACTGAAGAAAAAAAAGATGTTTCCATGGTAACAGATGTGTGACGTGTGTCTCCAGGCTGAAGAAGGATCTAAAGGGGCTGCTGGTGGTTCATCCTGCCTGGTACATAAAGGCTCTGATCACTGTGGTCAAACCGTTCATCAGGTGGGACTCACGCTCTTCTAAATGTTCATCTTCCGTCCTTTACGTTGTCATGGTGGTTAAATAATACATCCACTAGAGGGCAGCACAGAGTTGACCCTGTGTGATTGACCTCTGACCTCTGTCCACAGTGACAAGTTCAGCAGGAAGATTCGTTTTGTTCAGAGTCTTCAGCAGCTGTCACAGCTCATCCCCACAGAACGGCTCCAGATCCCCGACGCCATCCGCCTGTGAGAACACACTTCTACTGTGTTGAACTGTTCTGCTGTACTTCTTCTGTGTTCTCCTTCTCTATTCTGTTCTACTGACTTCTAGTGAGTTCTACTTTTTAGACTTTATTGTCTTTTGCGGGGGAAATTTGTTTTCACAGCCATTCCAGTGCAATCAACACAAATAGACACATTCTGCTGTACGTCTCATCTTGTACTGTACTTCGTGTTCAAATGAATGATACTGTTGCACTGGGTTTTACGGTACTTGTACTGTTCTCTGTCGGTTCTCCTGATGTTTTCCTTAAGTTCTCCCTATGTCTGACGTTCTCCTGTTGTTCTCCTAATATTCTTGACTCTTTGTCGTGGCAGGTTTGATGACAAACTGAACAGATGAGAACCGACTAAGCTCGTTGGACGTGATGGAAGCTAAATGTCAGAGATCGCTGTTTCCTGCGGACCTTTGACCCTCTGTGTATTTGTACAGTGTCGTATGGGGGGGTGGGGGTGTTTGTAAATCAGTGACTGTAAATAAAGTTGATTTAAATGTGGTTTGAAGTTAGTGTCGACTTGAAAACATGATGTCACAGTGAAGCTGACCTTTGACCTACAAGTTCAGTTCATCTGAAACGTTTGTTCCAGATGTTTCTGAGCAGCTGGAGAAAAGAGTGAGGCTCCGACCACACTGATACTCATCCCCGTTGCTATGGTTACCCCTGGCAGAGTTTTTTGTTTGGACGAACAGAAACTATTGTAAATGATGACACAGACTTTCTCTTCCGGATTGGTTCTTATCAGTCACATGACTTGACTACCAGCAAAGTGTCACAACATTAAGTCAAAGTCTGATTCCCCGACTTCTGACCTCGAGCATCAGGACCGTCTGACACATACAGGGAGTTAAACACAACTTTAACTTTATTCCAACATGGCGGACACGTTGACGTACAGTCAAGTGGACGATGTGGCGTCGACGTGTCAGTGAATCACGGAAACGTTTTTACGTCCTTCAACAAACGCTATATGCTATAATTGAACAGTAGAGGGCGTTGATGAGAAACATTGATCTCGTTTAAAATGTTTATTAAAAAGCAGCTGATTCACATTGTTGTTCTTTAACCTTTTTTTTACAAACGACAGTTATTTACAGTTTGATTGATGAGTTTACTGAGATGAATGAGCAGGTCCTCTGGATCTTAAGAGGGTCTGTCAGAGACGGCGCCCCCTACAGGACACTTCAGTCTTCTGTGGTCTTCAGCCCTCTGACATGTCAGTGCCGATACATTTCTGACATGTCGGTCTCGAGCAGTGAATCGCTGCTTGATCGCCCTGTACGACGCACGGCGAAGTGGAAAATCGTATGACTCCGAAATTGGGGCAAAAAACAGTCTTAAATCGTGGAGTGTACGCTCGTTTCTCCAACGAACAAACAATAGACATTGATAAAACATTGAAAACCGCTGGTGAGATGCTGTGAGTCCACAGTCGTTTTGCTCTGAGTCTTTGAAAACAGATCTAATCAGCTGCCTGGCAGAGTGTGTTCAGTAAATAGCCTCGTCCACGTTGTCGTCACTGTCTCCTCCAAACTCCTCTCCGTTATCAAAGTACGACATTATGTAGTCGGTCTCCTGTAGACAGACAGAAAACGTTTCAACATGAGTGGATCATAAAAGTACTTCATGGAGGAATCATCAGATCTGCCAGCGTATGTTTTCGACACTCGGGTGGAGCAGAGCTGTCAGCTGATCGCGAGTAGTGAGGGTGAACTGGGAACATCTGGTGGAAGCTGTGGTCTGAAGGTTGTTTCTGTCGAGGCAGCGATCTATGAACCTGCAGGTGAACACCAGCAGTGAAGAAAGATGGAGGCTGAGCTGCACAGCCAAGCTTTCAATCTACTGGGCTATCGACACCCTCGCCTGAGGTCACAGGCAAGAACATTACATTCGATTTCATTTAGCTTCTCTTTTGTCCAGAGCAACTTACAATAAGTGCATCAACCATGAGGGAACAAACCCAGAAAAGCAAGAATCATGTAAGAACATTAGCTTCAAAAAAGCCAAACTACAAAGTGTCACTAAACTTATTATTTTATTTTTGCATTTCTCTATAAACACCAGAGTTGACGATGGTTATTAGACATCATCTTCTTAACCAAGGCGTAGTCAGAAGAGATGTGTCTTAGTTTTCTCCGTCAGGTGAGAGCTTAGAACTTCACATAGACAGGAGACTACATATCCCATCAGGCCTGGGGACGCCTCAGGATCCTCCCACAAAAGCGAGACGTCTCTGAGCCAGGTCCCTCGGCTACCTGAACCCAGTTCAATGGACGAATCTGAGTGATTAAACATGAATATTGATTATTGATCAGTTTTACTCACCTCTCCAAACTCCTCCTCATCGTACTCCTCCTCTCCCTCAGCCTCCTCCTCTTCCTGTTTCTTCTTCTCCTCTCCCTCCTCCTCCTCTGAGCTCCCCTGCTGCTCCTTCTGCTCCAGACTCTTGAAGGTGGAAGTCACAGTTATTAATGTTGAAGGTGGAAGTGACAGTTAACGTGTTTAAGGTGGACCAGCAGCTTATTGATGAATGTTTGTTCACCTCTAGTTTGAGCAGAATCTCCTCCTTCTCCTTTACTTGTGTCTTCTGACCTGATGGAACCGAGCGACTGACCGACACACCTGAGGAAGACGAGAGGAGTTAGTCCGTCCGCCCATCAGACAAACAGTCATCCCCACTTTGACACCACAGTCCACTTGAAACATATACTGACACATGAGTTTAATAACATTACTGTGTAATCAGATTACTCAGAGTACTGACCGTCTCTGCGAGGCACCCTGGCGACTCTGAGCTCTCTGGGTAATCTCCTCCAGTCTGAAATCAAACAACCAATTAGAAAGCCCCACTCGTCAGACTCTCATTGAACGACAGGATAGTAGCGCCCTCCACTGGTCACAGTATTGAGTTTACAGCTGAATGTTAAAGCACAAATCAAAGGATCAATAGATAAGTATTGATTTGACCTGGAGTCCAGGTGATCAGACTGTCCGTCTGCTCCGAGCTGTGATATTTATCAGAGTACCTCTCCACATCTGTGCAGGAAACAGAAGACTTTCACAATTAAGCTTGTGATTCATGCGTCTTTATGAAATTCATGTTGATTATTGATGTGTATCTGTGAGCTTTAAAACATGCTAGTGAGGACGTGTATGTTGTAACCTCTGACCTCTGTGAGGGGCGGCTGGTTGGATGAAGCAGGGCAAACTCCTCATGGCTCCTCTGAACTCCTGTTTGAGAGCCAACATGTACTCCGCCTCCTCGCCAGCTGCCAGGGGGAGGGGCTTGTTCTCCATTGCCTGGACAACACACACAAACAGTTGTCCAGAATGCACTGATGTCAGAAGGACTCACCATCTAATGAAGTATGTCTCACAGAGCATGTGACACTGATGATTCATCTGTTAAAGTTTGATGAGTTTTTAAAAATCTGAATCTGTAGTTTTATTATTATTATTGTTATTGAGTCATGAAAGCAGCTGAATTGACTGTGATCCGCTTCTGTTTGAAGTGAACTCAGTGATGAACAGACACTGATACTGAAGAAACTTAAAAACATCCAGATTCTACAGGAGGTTCTGCTCGTCAGACTGTTTTCAAGACTTCAGGTGTGAACAGACTCGTGGTCCTGTTCTATGAAGAGAGTTCAGCATATCCAGGATCTGTTTATCCAGCTGAACTTATCCTAACAATCACCGTCAGGCTCAGTGGTCACATGACGCTGGGTATCCACTCGTTAAGTTAACTCAGGTTTTCCTACTGTACAGTGCACATGAAAGGGGAGGGGTTTCCTGCATATGACCAATCACAGACATGGACAGTTTGACTGACAGCAGAGCTGAGGATCAAACTGTTGAATAATAAAAATCAGAGGAGAACAACCACCCAGAATAAAAGACACAGTTCCAGCTGCTGAATGCAGGAAGAACAGCTGGTAAAACATCTGGGATTGTGAGTACTTACTCTTTACTTCACTTACTGATACTGATGTACTGGGAGTGTTAGCGGAGGAGAACCTCACATACTTTAATACTTTGATCCTTTAAGTAGCTTCATCCTGTGAAATACATATTTATTTGGGGGACAGATAGTTTCCAGATTTACCTTGTGACAGCCCCCCCCCCCCTCTGGGACTTGAACACTCACCACAGTGACTCTACACTGTTGTGTGGTGCACACTCTCCTTAAAGGGAAGGATAAGGGAAGTTTAAATCAATGTCTGGTTGGTGAAGTGGATCTCAGCCTCTAACTCACCCAGTACATCTCAATCTCTCTGTTTGCAGAGTGTGTCCTCAGAGACAGTGTGTGTCCTCAGAGTCAGTGTCTGTCCTCAGAGTCAGTGTGTGTCCTCAGAGTCAGTGTGTGTCCTCAGAGTCAGAGTGTGTCCTCAGAGTGTGTCCTCAGAGTCAGTGTGTGTCCTCAGAGTCAGAGTGTGTCCTCAGAGTCAGTGTGTGTCCTCAGAGTCAGTGTGTGTCCTCAGAGTCAGTGTGTCCTCAGAGACAGAGTGTGTACTCAGAGTCAGTGTGTGTCCTCAGAGTCAGTGTGTGTCCTCAGAGACAGAGTGTGTCCTCAGAGTCAGAGTGTGTCCTCAGAGTCAGAGTGTGTCCTCAGAGTCAGTGTGTGTCCTCAGAGTCAGTGTGTGTCCTCAGAGTCAGTGTGTGTCCTCAGTGTGTGTCCTCAGTGTGTGTCCTCAGAGTCAGAGTGTGTCCTCAGAGTCAGTGTGTGTCCTCAGAGTCAGTGTGTCCTCAGAGACAGAGTATGTCCTCAGAGTCAGTGTGTGTCCTCAGAGTCAGTGTGTGTCCTCAGAGTCAGAGTGTGTACTCAGAGTCAGTGTGTGTCCTCAGTGTGTGTACTCAGAGTCAGTGTGTGTCCTCAGAGACAGAGTGTGTCCTCAGAGTCAGAGTGTGTACTCAGAGTCAGTGTGTGTCCTCAGAGACAGAGTGTGTACTCAGAGTCAGTGTGTGTCCTCAGAGTCAGTGTGTGTCCTCAGAGTCAGTGTGTGTCCTCAGAGTCAGTGTGTGTCCTCAGAGACAGAGTGTGTCCTCAGAGTCAGAGTGTGTACTCAGAGTCAGTGTGTGTCCTCAGAGACAGAGTGTGTACTCAGAGTCAGTGTGTGTCCTCAGAGTCAGTGTGTGTCCTCAGAGTCAGTGTGTGTCCTCATTTTGGGATTCTAATGTTTCTTCACTTCCACACGTCTTGTTAGTAAACAACAGATTATTTATCTCCTTCCCACACGTTATTATATCGTGGTCACGTGATATATTTTTACCAAATGTCACCAGGCGGCGCTGTAATTTACACACAATCCCAGATGTTTTACCAGCTGTTATTTGTTGCATTTAGCAGCTGGAACTGTGTCTTTTATTCTGGATGTTTGTTCTCCTCTGATCCTCGTTGTGAAATATGAGGCTCTGCTGTCAGTCAAACGTGTCCATGTCTGTGATTGGGCATAAACAGTAAACGCCGCCCCTTTTATGTGCACACGCTCAGATCTTGATGAAGAAACCTGAGTTAACTTAATGAGTTGATACCCAGCGTCATGTGACCACTTAGCCTGACTGTGATTGTTAGGTTAAGTTCAGCTGGATAAACAGATCCTGGATATGTTGACCGTGCTTCATAGAACAGGCCCCTGGTCTCGGTGTCTTACCGGGAATGCAGGTGTCGGCTGCTGGATGGTCGGAGGTAAACTGTCTCCTCTATTGATGCCGACAGCGTCCACGCTGAAACTCATCATCCTCCGACCACGACCACGCCCCGCCATCACAGCTGCTCCTCAGACCAGATCGGCTGCTGCAGGATGTGAGTCCTGACTGCACAACAACAACAACACAAAACTTCATTGTTCACCAGAGTACAATGTGATCTCCATAAAACACATGTGACCCGTGGTGTGTGAGTCCTGTTTGGTTCCACACTGTGGATCATGTGTATAGAACAGTCAGTAAGTATCAAATACACACGTAACAACTACAATATTTACCCATACACACGTTAATGTACAAGTCAAAGTGTTTCTGAAAGTTGTACACATAAAAATGTGATATTGTGTTACACTGTTAGTTTAACTGAAACTTTTACACATTTCCCTGTAACAACTCTGCTAATAGATGCTAATACATGTATTAGCAGGAGTAAAACGGTTAGCAGTTAGCTGCGCTGTATTAGCAGCGGTTAGCTGCTCTGTATTAGCAGCGGTTAGCTGCGCTGTATTAGCAGCGGTTAGCTGCGCTGTATTAGCAGCAGTTAGCTGCTCTGTATTAGCAGCGGTTAGCTGCGCTGTATTAGCAGCGGTTAGCTGCTCTGTATTAGCAGCGGTTAGCTGCGCTGTATTAGCAGCAGTTAGCTGCTCTGTATTAGCAGCGGTTAGCTGCGCTGTATTAGCAGCGGTTAGCTGCGCTGTATTAGCAGCGGTTAGCTGCGCTGTATTAGCAGCGGTTAGCTGCGCTGTATTAGCAGCAGTTAGCTTGTGTTTCACCTTCAGATAAACGTGTCTTCTCTTCATCAGTCAGACACAGATGTTCTGCTCAGTGAAGCTTCATGCGACATTAAACCATCTTTGTTTACATCTTCTTCTTCTTCTTCTTCAGTTTGACAAAAGCGTCTGATCGGATCGTCAGCGCCATCTAACGGACTGGAACATGAACGACTTCTGTCATGAATATTTAGTTTAATCAGTTATTGATCAGTGATTGGTTGATCATCAGAAATTGACCTTAGTAATTGTTGACGTCATTTTAATGTAAATGTAATCTTCAATAATCAAAACTCTATTCATTTTTATTTACAGTCAACACTTACAACAATATACAAAAAAGAAAACAGCTGCGTCAATGAGAAAAAATAGCAATGAAAGGTACAAAAAGTTACAATGGTTACACAGCAACATGTAACTTGAAAGGGGGCGTACCCTCGTTGCCTCGTTATTAGTTATTGGATTGATTATCTTGAGGAATACGTGTGTACATGGAAAATCTTTACATAAGGCTGCTCATGCCACTTTAACTCCATCTCAAATACGCCAAATACAGTAAATGTTATATCACTTATCAGCTATTTGTTCCATACCAAGAAAATTTGAGAATTCAAGTAACCATGTTTCTATTGAGAAACATTCTGGCTTACGACTATTCCAATTGAACAAAATCTGTCTTTTAGCAGCCATGAAGGACAGACCTACCACTTTCCCTTCTTTTGACTTTACCTTTGCAGTGTTTTATCCTAACAAGCAAACCAGGGGACATTACTTAACACAGAGATTGAATGAAACACCTCTGACCAAAGGGATTTGACTGCAGGGCAGTGGCAGAACATATGAATCAAGGTTCACACCTCTGGAGGCTGTGATATCAGCTCTGTGGAGGATTTCTAATCCTATAACTCTAGCTCCCTCCATATTTTTCTCTGTAGATGTGAGTGAAATGTATCTAATGTAATAGGTGGGACTGGACGATAATTAGATCGATTTGTTCTGCTCTTTCACATATTACTCCTCCAGCCAATGTGCATGTAACTCTTTTATAGCCCAGACTATCTGGCACTAAATGTGAGATAACTCTGGAATTCCAAGATCTCCTCTGTCTCTCGCCATTGTCAATTTTCTCTGATTATTACGAGGCTTTTTATCTTTCCACAAACAGGAAGTGAACATTCTAGTTAAATGATCAAACCGGTGTTTGGGAATATACAAAGGAAGTGAAGAAATTCATAAAGTTAGACTCAGAAGAATCTCTCCTCTCATCTCCTCCATCAATCAATCAATCAAATTTCATTAGTATAGCCCATATTCACAAATCACAGTTTGTCTCATAGGCTTTAACAAGGTGAGACATCCTCTGTTCTTAACCCTCAACAAGAGTAAAACTACTAAAAATCTTTTAACAGGTAAAGACAAACCTGGACCGGCTCTAACTATAAGCTTTATCGTAAAGGAAGGTTTGAATCTTCAACGTACAGAGGGAGTCTGCCTCCAGAACTGAAGCTGAGATGATTCCACAGGAGAGGAGCTTGATGCTGAAGCTCTGGCTCCTCCTCTGCTTTCGAGACTTTAGGGACGACAGCCTGAATTCTGGGAGCGCAGGGCTCTAGTGGTGATAAGGTACTTTCAGCTCTTTAAGGTTTGATGCTGCCATATTATTAAGGGCCTTGAAGGTGAGGAGGAGGATTTTAAATTCTATTCTAGATTTAACCAGAAGCCAGTGTAGTGAAGCTAACACAGGAGACATGTGGTCTCTGGTCCTGGTTCTCTTCAGGACATGTGCTGCAGCGTTTAGGACAAGCTGCAGAGTCTTTAACGACTTCCTGCTGGAGCCTGATAATAATGAATTACAATAATCACGTCTGGATGGAACAAAGGCCTGGACTCGTTTTTTCAGCATCTTTTTGAGATATGTCTGATGTTTGAGATGTTACACAAGTGGAAGAAGGCGGTCCTAGAAATTAGTTTTAAGTGAGAATTAAAGGACAAATCAGGATCGAAGATCACTCCCGAGTTCCTGATGTTTCATTGGAAGCAAAGACGATGTCGTCTAGAGCAGCTTCATCATTAGATGATGTGTCTCTAAGGTGTTTAAGTATTAGAACCTCTGTTTTATCTGAGTTTAATAAGAGAAACTTGCAGCTCATCCAGGTTTTTATGTCCTTGACACGTGATTGGAGTTTAGTTATTTGATTACATTGTTCAGGTTAGGGTTAGTATAACTGGGCGTAATCTGCATAGCAGTGGAAATGTACGAGTGTGTCCTGATAACGTTTCCTAGTGGAAGCGTATATAATGAGAATAAAATTGGGCCGAGCACAGAGCCCTGTGGAACACCGTGGTTAACTCTGGTGCGCACAGATGACTCATCATTAATTTGCACGAATTGGAAACGATCTGAAAAATAGGATTTAAACCAGTTCAGGGCGGTTCCTTTAATACTAATGAACTGTTCTAGTCTCTCTAATAAAATGTGATGGTCAATAGTGTTGAATGCTGCACTGAGATCTAACAGAACGAGGACAGACACAAACATCTGGAGCTACTAGAAGCTCATTAGTGACTTTAACCAAGGCTGTCTCCGTGCTGTGATTGGCTCTAAACCCCGACAGTCTTCATATTACTTTCCTGGAGAAACTCACACAGCTGATTGGCTACAACCTTCTCAGGATTTTAGACAGGAAGGGGAGGTTGGATATCGGTCTGTAGTTATCCTCCATCTCTCCATCTCTCCTCTCATCTCCTCCATCTGTCCTCTCCTCTCATCTCCTCCATATCCTCCATCTCTCCTCTCATCTCCTCCATCTGTCCTCTCCTCTCATCTCCTCCATATCCTCCATCTCTCCTCTCATCTCCTCCATCTGTCCTCTCCTCTCATCTCCTCCATATCCTCCATCTCTCCTCATCTCCTCCATCTGTCCTCTCCTCTCATCTCCTCCATATCCTCCATCTCTCCTCTCATCTTCTCAATCTCTCCTCCATCTCTCCTCATCTCCTCTATCTCTCCTCTCATCTCCTCTATCTCTCCTCCATCTCTCCTCTCATCTCCTCCATCTCTCCTCTCCTCTCATCTCCTCCATCTGTCCTCTCCTCTCATCTCCTCCATATCCTCCATCTCTCCTCTCATCTCCTCCATCTGTCCTCTCCTCTCATCTCCTCCATATCCTCCATCTCTCCTCTCATCTCCTCCATCTGTCCTCTCCTCTCATCTCCTCCATATCCTCCATCTCTCCTCATCTCCTCCATCTGTCCTCTCCTCTCATCTCCTCCATCTCTCCATCTCTCCTCTCATCTCCTCCATCTGTCCTCTCCTCTCATCTCCTCCATATCCTCCATCTCTCCTCTCATCTCCTCCATCTGTCCTCTCCTCTCATCTCCTCCATATCCTCCATCTCTCCTCTCATCTTCTCAATCTCTCCTCCATCTCTCCTCATCTCCTCTATCTCTCCTCTCATCTCCTCTATCTCTCCTCCATCTCTCCTCTCATCTCCTCCATCTCTCCTCTCCTCTCATCTCCTCCATATCCTATATCTCTCCTTTATCTCCTCCATATCCTCTCATCTCCTCCATATCCTCCATCTCTCATCTTCTCAATCTCTCCTCCATCTCTCCTCATCTCCTCTATCTCTCCTCTCATCTCCTCTATCTCTCCTCCATCTCTCCTCTCATCTCCTCCATCTCTCCTCTCCTCTCATCTCCTCCATATCCTATATCTCTCCTTTATCTCCTCCATATCCTCTCATCTCCTCCATATCCTCCATCTCTCATCTTCTCAATCTCTCCTCCATCTCTCCTCATCTCCTCTATCTCTCCTCTCATCTCCTCTATCTCTCCTCTTATCTCCTCCATCTCTCCTCTCATCTCCTCCATCTCTCCTCTCCTCTCATCTCCTCCATATCCTATATCTCTCCCTTATCTCCTCCATATCCTCTCATCTCCTCCATATCCTCCATCTCTCCTCTCATCTTCTCAATCTCTCCTCCATCTCTCCTCATCTCCTCTATCTCTCCTCTCATCTCCTCCATCTCTTCTCAATCTCTCCTCTCATCTCCTCCATCTCTCCTCCATCTGCTCAATCTCTCCTCATCTCCTCAATCTCTCCTCCATCTCTCCTTTCATCTCCTCCATCCCTCCATCCCTCCTCCATCTCCTCCATCTCTCCTCTCATCCAGGTCGACTTTATGAGTGACCCCGCCCCCCGGTCCTTGTGAACCATCTGGCTCCACCCCTCCTGGAGACCACGCCCCACAGTAAGTCACTGAGGGTCAGTTTGAATCAGAAGAAGATCAGAGTGAGGAGGATCGTCAGCAGAACGAGGAGAGGAAGAGGAGAACAGAAGATTTGTGATGAACCTCTGGATGTTTCTGATGATTTGGATTTAACTCACAGAATCATGAAGATGCTGCGGAGCCGAACGACGATGATGATGATGATGATCTGCTGCTCAGGTCTGACATGTTGTTAGTGTGTGTGTGTGTGTGTGTGTGTGTGTGTGTGTGTGTGTGTGTGTGTGTGTGTGTGTGTGTGTGTGTGTGTGTGTGTGTGTGTGTGTGTGTGTCCAATACCATCATTATGAGGACATTTTGTCTAACCCTCCTCACAACTTCAATGGGCTGTTTGTGGGTTAAGACTTTTAGGTTTAGGTGAGTTATTTAGTTGTGATGGTTATGGTGAGGGGATGATGTCAATTAGTGTCCTCACAACTATAAAGACATGTGCGTGCATGTGTGTGTCCTCAGGTTTTATGACAATAAGTTGTTAATCCTGGCTCTAAGAGTTTGAGGGTTCTTGAAAAGGTTGCAGAGGATCCAGGCTGCGTTGGGTTTCTGTGGTTCTTGAAGTTTCTGGTTCTGGAGGAGCTGAGAGTCAGAACCATTATTGTGTGTGTGGGGGGGTTTCATGAAATTCAGGGGGGGTTCATGAAATTCACGGTCACGAGTCTGGGCGTGCGACAATAGACCACAGAAAGAGAGGGAGGGCTGCTGAACCGAGGCTCTCATGACCTCTGACGACCTTTAAGGGTCGACAAGGATTTTAGGGATTTGGAGGTCGGGTGACGAGGGGGGGGGGTGGACCGTCTGCTCTAGTGATTTAAACCATCCCCCCCCCCCCCGCTTTATAATGAGGAGCCAGATGGAGGCGTCTGATGAAACCTGCAGAGACCGGTTCATTATGATCATCAGCTGATCAGACCACTCACACAGAGTCGTGTCTTCACGTCCTGGTGTCCTCGTGTCTTCACGTCCAAAAGACACAAACTCCCAACACTCAGCCACTACCTGTTACAAACCATTACTCTCACCTTTACTCTTTTACTCTACATTACTCCGCTTCCAGGTTTTGGGTCCAGAGGAACTTGGTTACAGAGTAACTTATTATTATTATTATTTGTCTGAGAAGATTCCCAGTCATGCAAGTCATGGTGTATCCAAGTGCTAAAAAACAGGTCAACTGGACTTGGATGAGTTTTTTTGATGGTCAATGACTTGATTTTTCTCCAACTGTTGCAACAAACTCAACCAAGTCCAGTTGACCTGTTTTTTTAGCACTTGGATATTATTGTTATTATTATTTTTATTAATTTCGAGAGGGTTAGGGTTAGGGTTAGGTTAACCCTAAATAGCTGCAGTAAATAATCAAGTTAGTTTGAGTCCAACCGGCAGCGTCTGGATCAGTTTGTGTTTGAAGAGAAATAAAAACAGAAACATTTTAGAATTTAAGTCTAGATGGTGAAAGTCTTTTGTACGTTTGAAGGTCTTCTGCACAATTTAATTTAGCAACTACCAGTAGATGTTAGCATGTGTTAGCAGATGTTAGGGACATAACTTCAGTTGTGCACCTTGACGTCAACAAGTGTTTTGGCCTTGAAATCAATGATACAGGCCGAACATAAGAGGACGTTGAGGCTAGAGGTGAATAATCACAAAGGTTTTTATTTGACATCGTCATTTAACTGAAGCAAGTTTAGTTTCACCCAGTTCTTCACCTTTTCACACATAAATAAATCAGTCTGCAGGTTCACTGTCAGACCAGGACCCAAATATGAGTCCAGAGGAGATTCCGACCAGCTTCACTTCAGCTCAGTTTCCTCTGTCACAGTTAACCCGCCGGGCTAATTGTGGCTGAACGTCGGCACACTGTGGAGTTCTGGCTCTGTTTGTAGCACTCAGTTGTGGCTCAGTGTCGGTATGTGAGGATTCTGGTCCAGCATGCGACCCTGAGACATTCATTCTGTCGGCTCAGAGTTGGCTCTAAGTCCAGTTGAACTTGAACTTGGAACAAAATAAAAAGTGAATGAATTAAAAGTGAAGCAGCTGCAGGATGTGGGGGGGGGGGTTGTCTGGTGTATTTCGAGGTCCTGGTGTTTTTGGGGATGAGGGGGCTGTTTTGTCTGGTTCAGACTTTTGTCATTATTGTTGTCATTCATACTATGAGAGTGGAGGGGGGGTCTGGGGTAGGTCTAGGGGAGGTTTTTGGGGGGTCAGTGGGAGGGGGTGACATCATGGGTTGTCCATCTCCCACAGACCAGCTGGGGCAAGAACAAGATGGAGGATGGTGGGGGGGTGGACATTGTCGCCTGAGGGAGGAGGAGGTTAGTGTGTGGGGGGGGAACTCGACTCTTTCACCGAAGTCTCCGAGGACGTCGTGACTTAAAATGTTTTTGTTTTGATATAAAATCGGTGGCTTCTGGTTTTCTTCATCACCAAATCCCATTTCCCATGAGCCTTTGAAGGACCACTGAGCAGCGTGTTCGATACTGTGACACATCATCTTCATCATCATTCTCATCTTCATCATTTCACTCAGTGAGTATTTTCTGTTATTAATAATAATAATAACAACATCCATCAGTCGAGCTTAAACTTCCGCTTCATTAAAAATATTGTTTAAAAGTTCCTGAATGTAAAAGCCTGTCTCCTCCTCAGTTGTGGGTGGAGCATCAGAGCTGGCCTTCCTAAAAGAACCCAATGATATCATTGCGGTGCGGGACCGCCCCCTGATGCTTGACTGTCAGGTAGAAGGGGAGGTGCCTATCTCTATCACCTGGAGAAGGAATGGTGTTCCTGTGGCAACCGGCATCAAGGCAACGGTGCTCGGCAACGGCACGCTGCTCATCAGAAACTTCTCCAAGAGACGAGAGAGTAATGAGACGGATGCAGGAGAGTACGACTGCGCCGCACAGAACCGCTACGGCATGTTGATCAGCCGCAAGGCCCGAGTCCAACTCGCATGTGAGTCACTGCAAACATGTCACACAAACATACATGAAACATACGCAACACATACAGTATGTATTCATCTCGTCAGCCCTGTCTCCCCCTAGCCCTCCCTAAGTTCCTGTCTCACCCAGAGTCCGTTGCTGTGGATGAAGGGGGCGTGTCCAGACTCACCTGTCAGGTAAATGGAATCCCAGAGGCCAACATCACCTGGCAGAGAGATCGACGCCCACTGAGTACAGAGGACCCCAGGTATATTTGGAACTGTCACACTGACACATCAGTTCAGCTACTGACGTGTTTGCTTAGTCACAGGCTCTCTTCTAGCAATGCTCAAAATATTCCACAAGCAAACAATAAAAATAGAATATCGAATTGAATATCCAAAAAAAAAAAAAAATATATATATATATATATATATATAAAAATGTACACCTAAAAAAAAAGTAGTGCCGATATAGTAAGGTGCATATAATTTTACCATTATATTTATAGATTATACAAATGATTCATCAGATTCTCTAATCAAACAGATGTGTTGTTGATGTTTACATCATTTAAAACATGTATTAATACATCTGTTCATGTATATTTACATACAGGTACACTCTGCTTCCTAACGGCGTCCTGCAGATCACCAGCGTTCAGCGAAAAGACAGTGGCTTGTTTCGCTGTGTCGCCTCAAACATCGCCAACACTCGATACAGCCACGAGGCACAGCTGTCTGTGACTGGTAAGACCAAACTGAGGGCAAAGAGACCGACAGACCAAACTGAGGGCAAAGAGACCGACAGACCAAACTGAGGGCAAAGAGACCGACAGACCAAACTGAGGGCAAAGAGACCGACAGACCAAACTGAGGGCAAAGAGACCGACAGACCAAACTGAGGGCAAAGAGACCGACAGACCAAACTGAGGGTAAAGAGACCGACAGACCAAACTGAGGGCAAAGAGACTGACAGACCAAACTGAGGGTAAAGAGACCGACAGACCAAACTGAGGGCAGAGTCAGGTTTAATGTGGTGTCTGTGCTAATGAAGGTTTCTGGTTTCTCCGAGTCCAGTTGCAGGATCCAGAATCTACCAGGAGCCTGTCATCCTGTCTGGACCTCAGAACCTCACCATCAACATCCACCAGACGGCCATCTTGGAGTGTATCGCCACAGGGAACCCCCGCCCCATTGTGTCCTGGAGTCGCCTCGGTAACAACTCTACCATAAAACTCAACAAACACCTGAACTCTGTGTTTTTATCACCTGCTCTGATCACGTGTGTGTCTGTGTGTGTGTCTGTTTGTGTGTGTGTGTGTGTGTGTGTGTGTGTGTGTGTGTGTGTGTGTGTGTGTGTGTGTGTGTGTGTGTGTGTGTGTGTGTGTGTGTGTGTGTG
Organism: Hippoglossus hippoglossus; assembly: GCF_009819705.1. NCBI lineage: Eukaryota > Metazoa > Chordata > Actinopteri > Pleuronectiformes > Pleuronectidae > Hippoglossus > Hippoglossus hippoglossus. Next base: position 234,373 of record NC_047166.1, on the reverse strand, counting down.
TGTGTGTGTGTGTGTAGATGGCCGCTCCATGGGTGTGGAGGGGATCCAGGTTCTGGGAACAGGAAACTTGATGATCTCTGATGCGACTGTGCAACATTCAGGAGTTTATGTTTGTTCAGCGAACAGACCAGGAAGTCGCTCGAGAAGAACAGCGCTCGGACGACTCGTCGTTCAAGGTGACTCACACACAAGTCCAGTCATTCCTATAGCACATTTAAACAATACACACCTATACACATATATACATTTACACACGTATACATATATACACGTACACATATACAGTACACACATATACATATATATACACATATATACATATTCACATATACAATACACACATATAAATATATACATATACACATATACAGTACACACATATATATATATATATTTATACGTATATATGCGTATACACATTCACTTAATCACTATACACATATACAGACAGACAAATACTGAGGAATACGAAAACAATATAAAATAAATAATGTAGTAGCTAATTTATAGAAGCTGTTGTCTCCAGTCGAAGGCCAAAGAGAAAAGGTGTTTCCTGAGCTGTGAATGAAGTTCTGATGATAATACATGTTTATGTATCATAGATAATATCTATAATACATGTTCATTATATAACATTATTGCGTTACAGCAGCATGTCAAGGGCAATTTCACAAAGAGCAAAGGAAAAGGCTAAATACAAAAGATGACAAAAGAGACAAGCGTAAAAATTGCATTGCAATGACTAAAATAAATAAATAGGACTATGAGATGTGCAGTAAAAAATTTATATGAATATAATATGTTCCTAAAATAATATAAATTCACAGTTATTGCAGCAACTAATCCGAGAGTTCTGGTGTTGATAGAAACTACAAGAGGTGAGAGTTATACAGTCGTATGGCTCCCCTGTCTGTCCACACAATCATTTCAATAAAGTACATCTATCTATTTGTACATCATAGATAACATATATAATACATGTTTAAATATCATAGATAATTTATATAATACAATATATATATATAATATTCGCTCCAGCTGCAGATCAGAGGGGGTGGGGTCAGAGGTCACACAGGCTCATTGTGTGTCTGTGTCTCAGACTGAGCTTCATTAGAATAAGGATTAGCATGTGAAGAGTCACACTTCACAATGAGCACTTCATCCAGGCTGACAACACAACACAACCAGATCCACAACACAACCAGAACCAC
>NC_047166.1:200662-228162 GCF_009819705.1 Hippoglossus hippoglossus | reverse complement strand
GTCCCCATGTCCTGACACTGTCCTCCTGTCCTGACTCTGTCCCCATGTCCTGACTCCGTCCTCCTGTCCTGACACTGTCCTGATGTCCTAACTCTGTCCCCATGTCCTGACTCTGTCCTCATGTCCTGACTCCGTCCTCCTGTCCTGACTCCGTCCTCCTGTCCTGACTCTGTCCTGATGTCCTAACTCTGACCTCATGTCCTAACCCTGTCCTCATGTCCTGACTCCATCTTCCTGTCCTAACACTGTCCTCATGTCCTGACACTGTCCTGACTCTGTCCTCCTGTCCCAACTCTGTCCTCATGTCCTAACACTGTCCTAATGTCTTGACTCCGTCCTCATGTCCTGACTCTGTCCTTCTGTCCTGACACTGTCCTGATGTCCTAACTCTGTCCTCATGTCCTGACTCTGTCCTCATGTCCTAACACTGTCCTCATGTCCTGACACTGTCCTCATGTCCTGACACTGTCCTTCTGTCCTGTCACTGTCCTCATATCCTGATGTGCCAACTCTGTCCTCATGTCCTAACACTGTCCTCATGTCCTGACTCTGTCCTCATGTCCTGACTCTGTCCTTCTGTCCTGTCACTCTCCTCATGTCCTGATGTCCTAACTCTGTCCTCATGTCCTGACACTGTCCTCATGTCCTGATGTCCTAACTCTGTCTGCATGTCCTAACACTGTCTTCCTGTCCTGACTCTGTCTCTCTCTGTCTCTGAGTCCCTCTGTTTCTTTATCTCTGTCTTTTTTTCTCTGTGTCTCTTTATCTCTGTATCTCTGTGTCTCTTTCGTCCCACAGTTCCCACTTCTCCCAGTTTCTTCACGAAGGTTCTGAACCAGACAGCGATGCAGGTGTACTGGGACCTGCCGGTGCCTGGGAAGCTGGAGGGCTTCAGACTGGAGTACCGCAGGGTTTCTAACCCCAACGTCCAGGGACAGGAAACCTTCCCCGCCCACGTCAACACACACACGGTGTCCCACCTGGGTCAGTGTCTCTCTGAAGCTGCTGCAGACCTGAACTCCTCCGTTCTCCGGATCTTCTCTAGAGGATCATGTGTGAACTCAAATGTTTCTCCTGCTGACCTCCTGTATAAATCCAGGAGAAGTGTGTGGCCCCTGAGGTCAGCGTGGCCCCTGAGGTCAGCGTGGCCCCTGAGGTCAGCGTGGCCCCTGAGGTCAGCGTGGCCCCTGAGGTCAGTGTGGCCCCTGAGGTCAGCGTGGCCCCTGAGGTCAGTGTGGCCCCTGAGGTCAGCGTGGCCCCTGAGGTCAGTGTGAGGCCCCTGAGGTCAGTGTGAGGCCCCTGAGGTCAGCGTGGCCCCTGAGGTCAGTGTGAGGCCCCTGAGGTCAGTGTGAGGCCCCTGAGGTCAGTGTGAGGCCCCTGAGGTCAGCGTGGCCCCTGAGGTCAGTGTGGCCCCTGAGGTCAGTGTGAGGCCCCTGAGGTCAGTGTGGCCCCTGAGGTCAGCGTGGCCCCTGAGGTCAGTGTGAGGCCCCTGAGGTCAGCGTGGCCCCTGAGGTCAGTGTGAGGCCCCTGAGGTCAGTGTGAGGCCCCTGAGGTCAGTGTGGCCCCTGAGGTCAGCGTGGCCCCTGAGGTCAGTGTGAGGCCCCTGAGGTCAGTGTGAGGCCCCTGAGGTCAGTGTGAGGCCCCTGAGGTCAGTGTGGCCCCTGAGGTCAGTGTGAGGCCCCTGAGGTCAGTGTGGCCCCTGAGGTCAGCGTGGCCCCTGAGGTCAGCGTGGTGCGAAGGGGGAAATGGAAGCAGAATGTGGAGGCTCTGCTGAGGCTGCTGGTCAGAGCAGGGCCATGAATCTGCAGATCTAGTGGATTCTGGTTCATCTGCAGCACAAGGACCACGGATGTTAGCCGTTAGTTAGCCGTTAGCTAGCCGTTAGCTAGCTAACCCCTAACCCTCTCTAATTGTTGGTTTTTCTTTACTTCCTGTAGAACCTGCAGCCGTGTATGATATCCAGCTGGTGGCGTTTAATGGCAACGGCGACAGTCCAGCCAACCGGCGCCTCGTGTCTCTGGACGAGGGAGGAAACACAGCAGCAGGTAGGCCCTGACCCGGGAACTCTGCCCCCTGCCCCCTGACCTCTGCCCCCTGACCTCTGACCCCGGACCTCTGACCCCTGACCCCTGACCTCTATTGAACTAGTGTGATTTGTGTGTGTGTGTCTCAGCTGGTCCGACCTGTAACTGTGATCAGTCCGATGGATCTGTCTCCACTCTGCTGGTCGGGGTCCACAGTGGCCTCGCCTGCATCCTCTGCTGCATCATCTTCATCCTGCTGGGATACAGACGCAGGTAACACCTTCATCCTCTTCATCACCTTTATCTTCGTCATCTTCGTCATCTTCATCATCTTCATAATTTTTCTATTTTCAGTTTGTTCTGTAGGAAGGCAGCGAGCTGGGATGCTCCGCCCACCCTGAATGATCCTAAAGGTCACATACCTGAAAACATTGAGCTCAGCCAGGTAACACACACACACACACACACACACACACACACACACACACACAGATCGGGGGGGGGGTTCTGTCCTGACGTCTCCTTTGCCTCATTGATCACCACATGTTTCATATCTTGGTAAATATGAGTTTGAATTCTTCATCGAGCTCCATGAGCGTCTGTTGATCTGCTGCAGAAAAACACATCACACAGGTTTTTGTCTTTCAGGGACATTGTGTACAGTCAATTATTCTGGGCTTATTAATGCTGGTTTATTGAAGCCTGGTTTATTAAAGCCTGGTTTATTGAAGCCTGGTTTATTAAAGCCTGGTTTATTGAAGCCTGGTTTATTAAAGCCTGGTTTATTAAAGCCTGGTTTATTGAAGCCTGGTTTATTAAAGCCTGGTTTATTGAAGCCTGGTTTATTAAAGCCTGGTTTATTAAAGCCTGGCTTATTGAAGCCTGGCTTATTAACGCTGGTTTATTGAAGCCTGGTTTATTAAAGCCTGGTTTATTGAAGCCTGGTTTATTAAAGCCTGGTTTATTAAAGCCTGGCTTATTGAAGCCTGGCTTATTAACGCTGGTTTATTAAAGCCTGGTTTATTAAAGCCTGGTTTATTAAAGCCTGGTTTATCAAAGCCTGGTTTATTAAAGCCTGGTTTATTGAAGCCTGGTTTATTAAAGCCTGGTTTATCAAAGCCTGGTTTATTAAAGCCTGGTTTATTAAAGCCTGGTTTATTGAAGCCTGGCTTATTAACGCTGGTTTATCAAAGCCTGGTTTATTAAAGCCTGGTTTATTAAAGCCTGGTTTATTAACGCTGGTTTATTGAAGCCTGGTTTATTAAAGCCTGGTTTATTAAAGCCTGGCTTATTGAAGCCTGGCTTATTAACGCTGGTTTATTAAAGCCTGGTTTATTAAAGCCTGGTTTATTAAAGCCTGGCTTATCAAAGCCTGGTTTATTAAAGCCTGGTTTATTGAAGCCTGGTTTATTAAAGCCTGGTTTATCAAAGCCTGGTTTATTAAAGCCTGGTTTATTAAAGCCTGGTTTATTAAAGCCTGGTTTATTAAAGCCTGGTTTATCAAAGCCTGGTTTATTAAAGCCTGGTTTATTAAAGCCTGGTTTATTAAAGCCTGGTTTATTAAAGCCTGGTTTATCAAAGCCTGGTTTATCAAAGCCTGGTTTATTAAAGCCTGGCTTATTGAAGCCTGGCTTATTAACGCTGGTTTATTGAAGCCTGGTTTATTAAAGCCTGGTTTATTAAAGCCTGGCTTATTGAAGCCTGGCTTATTAACGCTGGTTTATTGAAGCCTGGTTTATTAAAGCCTGGTTTATTAAAGCCTGGTTTATTGAAGCCTGGTTTATTAAAGCCTGGTTTATTAAAGCCTGGATAGAACCAGCCTTGATTAGACCTGAATGTGTGTTGGTGGAACGCTTAAGCATCAAGTGCAAGTTGAAGCTAATTCAAGCTGAACCTTTTCCTTTAAGCCAGGATGAGTTAAGCTACTTTGATGGTTCACCCCCTCTGACCTCATGAATGACATCATTCACATTTCCTCCAATCAGATAATCACTTTGATCTATTCATGTGTTTTCATTTGTTTGTCATCACGGTCGTCATGGTCACGGCTTTTATCCTGTTAATTTTGACCCGTCTACTCTTCCCACAGAGATGTGACTCCGCCCCTCCTCCAGTGATGGTCATGGTTGAACCAACATCCCCCTTTCAGCCAATCCCAGGCACTAGATAACCTCCCCCCCACCTCCCCCACCCCAGCCTGGGGTCGGCTCCTCTGCTTCTGACAGCCTTACAACCCCCGACCCATTATAATGACACACTGAGATTGATGAAGATGAAGATTATGATGAAGATGATGATGATGTCACAGGGATGAAAACGCAGATGTTCAGATGAAGAATTTATTCTTCACACTGAAACCAAAGCTTTTTTTACATAGCTCATGTGAATGATTCCCGTGTGACATCACTTGCTGATGTTTGCTGTTGCTGAAACCAAAACCTTTTTTCTTAGGTTCATTTTAGTCACCGTCAGTGCCGAGTGTCCTGAGACAATGAGGCCTTCAGCCGGTCTGACCAGAGCCGGGTCGTCAGCCGAGGGCGTCGCCGCGGTGCGTCCTTCTGAGGCCCATAGCCAAAGGGATTTATTATGACTCTGGTCAGCAGGCGTCTGAGGAGGACGTCAACTGTCCTCCGCTTTAGCTTGTTAGTGTTTCTCACCTCAGGTCAGAACGCAGAGGAAGCCGTCGGTCTGCTGCCCCCCCCGCTTCTCCACCAAACTACCTCCAAAGAGAGCGACCTCAGACTGGAAACGCCCCGAGTCTCCTGCTGCTGGTCACCTCCCTGAAACCAAAATGCCACTTTGTCATTGAACCTGACGTTACCCCGACGTGACCCCGACTCCCTTAGACTCTGAATGTTGCTTGTCTGACCCCGCCCCTCGCTCCTCAGCCCTATGACTTTGTTTTGACACTTCCTGTTGGACTAAAGCTACTTCCTTTGATGTTTTATTTACCACTTCCTGTCACCTGCCTGCAGGTGTGTGCAGCCTCGTCAGCCGTGTTAAACCTGACCTCTGACTTCTTTATAACTTTTCTCTCGACGAACACGTCGCAGCTTCTTAAGTTTCAGCCAAAATGTAAAATTTTAACTTGGAAATTTAAAGGCGAGCTGATTGATGCCCAAAGATAAAAAAATTTTACTGTTCAAACTGTTGTTTCAGAGTCGAAAAACAAACTGAACCAAAACACATTTTATATATTTCTGTGAATTTTCAGTATTTTTTATATTGTGCTTCGTGTGTCAGGATCCGTTTACAAACGGTCAAAACCAAAAGAGTGAAAGAAACGCCTCGACCAAACGATCTATAATTATTGATTATTAGAACCAGAGTCTGTGAGTTCTGGTTATGGTCGAATGTCTTTACAGCTTCTGTCTCTGTTGCTGACAGTGACCCCACGACGTCTTGCCCCTGGGACCCAGTGACCCAATGAGGCTGTGAACTCACGACGCGGAGACTTTCAGATCTGTAGAAACATGTTGACGTCTCAGACACTTTGTTGAAATGTCATTCAGTTGCCATGGTTGCCATCAAACCACAGTTGCATCAAGTCTCATTAAGTCAAATTCTTGTCGTCGAGTCCAATGTTGTCTCACAGTCGTGTCCTCTGTCCTCAGGGTCAAAGGTCGAGGGTCACTGTCAGCTCAGAGTCCAACAACAGAAAATGTTTTATAAAAATGTTTATTTTTCCAGAACTTTATTCTTTCAGTTCAGATTTTTCTGTGAAGAGGAAATTCTGCCAAAATGAAAACAAGAATTTTGGATGATAATTACTGAAAATATTCTAATTATTACATGTTTTTCCTGTTTTCAATATGAACTTTTTCTTGTAGTTGAATGAAAGTGTGAAAATGTTTCTAGAATTTGATAAAAGTTGTTTTCAGCTGAAGGTCGAGCAACTGATCAACCACACGTTTGTTATCATGATGTTATGACGTGATAATGACGTTAAATTTAGTAATTATCACAATGACGTCATCATCACGTTATTTTACAAAGGTTAGCGTTAGAAAAACCGAGGCTGCTTAGTGAATGAAGCTAGAACCAATGAGAAAAGTGATGCTTTAATTTACTGATTTCTTTTCTCGAAAACATTTTATTTTTAATGTGTCAAAAAAAACTAAAACATCCCAAAGCTTTAATGTGATTTTAAACAGATTTACACCAAATAGATTTACAAACATTTACAAATGTTAAATTACATAAAATTCTGATGAAATAATTTGTTTTTTTTATTGTCACTGATTCACATTATTTTCTGATGATGAAGATGATGAAGATTATTTGTGAATATTTGTCGACACATGAAACCAAATAAAACTGATGTAGAAACAGAAACTTTGTTCTTTATTTCTTCTGTTGATCTGTCACAGAATTATTGATATGTGACAGTTGATGACGGTCACATGACTCAGTCGGTCTGGAAGCTGCAGCCAATCAGAGCAAAGTAAATGGCTGTTGTGTAAAAAGGTTTATATTTTCAATAAATATTATTGATTAATGGAGTAAGAATCAGTGATTGATTGATCACTTGTCACAAAAAATAAAAAAAAGTAATCTGACCAAAACAATTACAACTAAAATCGGACTTATAAATTTCTGCGTCATCTATCTCTCCTCCGATTGGTTCATGTTGGTGGAGGCCTATCCTCTGATTGGTCGGCAGTCGGCTGCGTGGTTGTTCACTGGCGTGTCGTGCTCCTTGCTGTGAGGACGCTGTCTGGCAGACAGTCGGTCTGGAGATCGTGGCAAGGCACCGGCAGCGCTCGTTGTCCGGCGGAAGCAGACGGCGAGGTCGGCCCTGAAGGACGGTGTGTAGAAGCCGTAGATGACGGGGTCACAGCAGGTGTTCAAGTTCCCAAATACAAAGAGGGCGTGGTGGACATACTCAGGAGTGACACGCAGCATTTCAGGCTGGAACCAATACCAGATCCCCAGCAGGTAGTACGGCGTCCAGCACACGACGAAGGACAGAACTATGACCACCGTCATCTTCAGAGTCTTCATCCGAGCTTTCGGGATGATGTCAGTGCCGCTGCGACGCAGGTACGATTCACCTGCTGAGAAGGGAATCCATCAGTGATGTCATCAGGGATGTCGTACCGTTATAGTGTGTTTCAGGTGCGTTACCTTTGTCCCTCATGTGCTGCTGGTGAATGTGCAGCAGTATCCGGCTGTAACAGCAGCTCATGACCAGCAGGGGAACAACGTATAGCGTGGTGAAGTGAAACATGTTGTAAAGTGTCTCCTGCCAACGGCGACTGAAGCTGCCGTGAGACGCACACTGAGTGAAGTCTACACCGTCTACCATGATGGTCCTGAAGATAAAGAGCTGGAGACAGGGTCAAAGACAGGTTAGAGAGAGAGAGACCCCTCACTCTGTTTTTCCAGATGGATCATTTCGACGGTTCTGAGATGAAGCTCATCAGAGTGTGAACTGTTTTTTTATTGGCCCCATGTACAATCCTCCACTGGAGGTCACCCGTTTGTCCACAAGGGGGTTAGCATTGTTAGCATTCCTTATAGAAACCAAGTGGCACAGTTAGCAGAGCTAACAGCAGGGGGTGCTTCACTTTTAATCAGAACATTCCTGAAGAGATTTCATGTTCAGGGTTTAAAGCCGGAGCTGCTGCTGTGACTCGTTACCTGTATGGAACACGGCAAACACGCCAAACACACCAATCACAAAAAACCCGTCAAACGCAAGAAACACATCAAGATATCTACCTGTGGTGATGCGAGCAGCAGGCTGAGGCTCCAGGCCATCAGAACCATTCGCCGATTCCTACGGTGAGCGCTCAGAGCATCCAGCGGGTGCAGGATAGCGTGCTGGCGGTCGAGGCTGATGACAACGAGGATGAAGGCAGAGGCGTGCATGGCAAACAGCTTCAGGAAGCAAAGGAGTTTACAGAGCACGTCTCCTCCATACCACTGCACCGTCCTGTTCCACACTGCGTCCAGAGGCATCACCACGAACGTCATCATCAGGTCAGCCGATGCTAGGCTCAGCATCAGCGGCCGCAAGTGAGATGCCAGCCGCCGGCCACGGCCACACCACACGCTGGCCAATAGGGCCAGGTTACTGCAGGCCGCAAACAGGAAGAGGACCAAGGTGGCGCCGACACGGAACTGAGCAGCCCGAGTGAAACTGGGAGCGTCCCAGTCTGAGAGGGGGCGGGGCTGAGAGATGTTGGTAGGGGGTGGGGCTACATAGCTGCTGGGTGGAGACAGGGACGACCCCAGAATGGACCAGTCACCTGACATCCTGCAGAAAAGGAGGAGTTTAGACTGAGGTTTGATGATGGGACGGTTCTGATGAACAGAAAACGTGTTTTTCATTCGAAATGTACTGAACTTTGTGTTGTTGTTTGTGTTGTGAACACGTTGATTAAATCATTTATTTTCAACATTCGATTTTACAAACAGACGGAACTGTCTCTGCGTTAAGATTTCCTGTATTTGTTTACGTCTTCTAAAGTTTACAGATACGGACAAAACAGAGAAACTGAGCAGTACCACTGGAAACCATGGGGGGGGCTGTGTAGCCAACAGTTTAAGTGCGATGACCACAGGACACAAGGGAGACACTTGGTGCAACCTTTAGAAGATAAACTTTATGAGTTGATCGGAAACTACAGGATTAATACGAAGAAACTTGAGCTTAGACAAGGGGAACTTTATCACAACTCTGTGCTGCCCTCTAGAGGATGTATTATTAACAGCCAAGACCCTGTAAAGGACGGAAGTATGTGGACAGTGACGGTCACGTCGTTTGACACAGAATGTTTTCATATGTCAAGGCAGAATAAATGAAACACTGAAATAATCGCCCCCTACACACTGCCCTGTGACCCCCAGGGGGTCCTGACCCGCAGGTTGAGAACCATGCCAGTTTATATGCTGTGCTCTAATTGGACGTCTGTCAACGTCAGTTGTTATTGTGCTGATTAAAGATCAGAGATAAGACTGTGGAAATAATGAGGTGTTCCCATGGCAACTGATCCACACAGCTGCTGTCATACTGTGTGTGTAGGATCAGTGTGTGTGTGTGTGTGTGTGTGTGTGTGTGTGTGTGTGTGTGTGTGTGTGTGTGTGTGTGTGTGTGTTTTCATGATGTGACCTTCCACCCCTCCTACAGATCTGACCTCACCTCCTTAACCTCAGTCTTGAATCTCAGACCTGGTCTCTGTCAGACAAGTGTTCTTACCTGAACGTGTTCACCTCAGGTCACAGTCTCATGTTCTCCTGCTCGTCTCATGTTCTCTCTTCACTCCAACACAACAGCAGCAAAGAACAGAACTACCGTCTGATCCAGATCGGTTCACGATCCTGTTCACAGCAGCCAAACACTGACACTGAGGAGGTGCTGCAGGGGGTGGGGACTGGGGGAGGCGGAGATACGACGGGGAGGGGTTACAGTGATGTGGATCAGACTCTGATGTGGATCAGGTTTCTGTCAGTTTAGAATGAGGAAATCCTTGATGTCAAGTGAAATTCCAAAGCTATGAGGTAAAACAACTCTGAAAGACTCCATCATATCAGCATGTGTGGTTTGTAAGTGATATGTGGACAGCGAGGACAACTCAAGCTTCTCTGACTGTGACAGGACATTTTATTGACCAGGCATATTCCTTCTTGAAGCACTACATGTAGCTGTACAGCACACAACAGACAATGGGCCTCATTTACTAACAGTGCATACGCTCAAATCTGTGCTTAAACCGTGCATACGAACGTTTGACGCACGAATCAGGGATTCATCAATATGTTCGTACCTAACGTTGTACTTCCTCAGACCATGCGGACGCACAAATGATGAAGGACAGACTGTCCTGAAAAATGAATTTAAATAAAAATAGTAGATAGACAGCAATAATTGAATTTACTAATGTATTGACCAAATGTATTAAATAACTATGAAATTTACGCCTTTTCATCCTCATCATCTCTATAAAAACCTGCTGAATTCCTATTAATGTTCCTGGATGAACGGGGCGGCGCTTCTTCTGCAACAATGAAGTTAAAACACTGCGTTAAGTTGTAATCTGCAGGAGGAACTCTTCTGTCTGCAGGAGAGTGTGTGTGTGGGTGTGTGTGAGTGTGTGTGTCTGCTCGTCTCTTTCCCTCTTGTGCGCGTCACATTACGTCTTATGTTGTGTAGCAGGTTTAAACACGTGTCTCATAAACTCTAGAGAATCAAACAAACACAAAGTGAACATCAGTCCTGTACGTGTCCTGATAACTTGTTATCAGTGTTTATTGTTAAAATGTAAACTGAGCGCAGGTCAGAGGGGGGGGTGAGGAGGAGGAGTCACACTCCGACAGAGACACAGGACGACCGGTCCTTTAATGTGCGTCTGTCCTGATCCTGGAGCAGCGGTGTTATAATCATTCAGCGGAGTCCACGTCCACGTCGCCATGCATCTAAGAGACATGTCCACAGCTCTAGAGCTCAGCTCTGTGCAGGACACAGCGTTCAGTGCCTCCGTTATTGCAGCCAGGATTAATTATTTTTACAAAGTGAAAATAAAGGGAAATCTAACTTTCCCCCAAACACTACCATTGTTAAGTGTTCTTTACAAAGTGTGATTCTTTATGTAAAAACATTAGTTGCTGTTTAGATAAGACAAGGATAAGGAAATCTTTATAAACAGAGTTAATTGTGTTGTGTTATGACATGTTGTGTTGCATTGTGTTGTGTTGTGTTGTGACATGTTGTGTTGTGTTGCACCATGTGAGTCTGTTTAATGGTTCGATTCCCTATCGTCTGCTCTGATTCGTGGCACAATTGAATTAAACAACATTAATAAATCTGATTGAGTGATTGAGTGATTGACTGATGACAGGGGAGGTGCTGTGGCAGGACGGGGCCTTCTGATTGGCTGAAGATCTCTTACATCCACAGTCTGAACCTGAGCGTTCCACACCTTCTTCCTTGTTCCTGTTTCACATCGTATCATCGCAGTGTCGACTCGTCCTGGTGCTGGCCGCTGTTCGGACGAGGAAACCGTTCGTACGCTCAGGTACTGATGTAATTTTATGTGTTACATTATCTCAAATACTGATGATAAAATTTGGTTCTGTTTTTGAGAATATTCTATATTATGTCATATTTGTTATTGTTTTATGTTTGTAATGTTACTTGATGTATGTTTCTCTATGTCATTGTGTTGTCTGTTGTTACGTCCTGTTTTACGTTATGTTGTGTATTATGTGTGGTTGTTAAACTGGTGTTATGGGCTATGAAGCGACGCTCAGTGATTGGCTGCAGGAGAACGCTCTGACGACTGTCGGCCTCATGTTGATCCAAGTGAAAAGATTTGTATGTTAATGTTTTTTTCTCCTTGCCAACAGAAATTTTAGGTTCGTAGTGAGAGCAGCTGTGTCTAGGGGGCGCTAACGGGACTTAAGTGCGTCTCTCTCCAGGTGCTTCAGTGCGTGGTCGTGGTCGACCTGTGTCGAGAGTTTGGAAGGTCCCTTCGAAAGGATCCAATCAGCTTCCTGATCCTACCGACGGTCTGGACCACAGAGACCCCCACCAACATCACCATGACAACCAGGGAATGGAACAGATGTGACTGTTGATGATCTAAAAAAACCAATAACTTCATTAAATCCTTAGTTTGTTAGAAAATGTTTCTTAAATATTAAAAAAAATATGTATCATGATGAATTATTTACTTTGCCTGCTCCACCTTTAATTTACACGTTCAGATCAATAAATAATAGAAAATAAAAATTGTTTTTATTTTAATTTCTGCATAAAGTTAATCAACATGACACTGATCAAACTCACAAAACTTTAAATTCTAGATTCTGAGCACGTGAATATTTTTTACAATAAAGGTTTGAATATTTCATCATCTAAAAATAATGAATTTTAAGTTACGACAAACAATGAATCAAAATCAAATTATATACGGAAACAACTTTTGATATCTATATATTTAATTAAATTCATATTTTGATGCTAATAATCATATTTTGAGTTCAGTATTTTTTTCTCTGTCACTTCAGGAGATTTAGTTTCAACAATAAAACTTTAGTCTAGTTATACTAAATAGACATTGGTGGTTGTGCATTATGCATTTGCACAGAGAATGAAGGAGTTAAATGTCGCATCCTGTTGCTTGTGTGGTGCTTTGATTATGCTGAAGTTGTTATGTGGTCACTCCAGGTCATCAAACATGTTTCATCTTGTGCAAATTGGACAATGTATAGTTAAATTACTGGAACTTCCTGTTTCACTGTTATATGGCCCCGGGCTGACGAAGGAAAACGTACGATTAGCACAACCTTTCATGTCGAGGTTGTTTGTTTACACTGTTGATGTGATTCATTCTTTAGGTTTTGCTAGAGCTGCTTCGTTGAAATTGTTAAGGGGGAGCTATTGAGCCATTTTGCCACAACCGTATTCGACGCCACACCACAGACACGCCCTCTGAGAGCACAGCTTTTCATCACCAAGGAGACTAGATTGCAATAACCAAATCAGAAGTGGATCCGACCAATCCTCCAGGAGGAGCTGGCCAAGACACGATTCATGTGAATCACCAAAAATGACCTCTTAATCCAAAAATGGCTAGACCCGGAATATGGGTCCTTGCAGTGGTTGCTGCCTGGGCCCCAATAAGCCAGCTGATCACAGGGCACCTGAGTGTGAGGATGGCTTGAGCCTCAGTCCACAGGTAATGTTCATAGGCAGATGATGACCATCGGCCCATAGCCTCGAGCATTGAGACGGGAGCTTTGGATGCTGCCATTGTCGCTGCTCCTAGCAGAAGGAATGAGTTGAGTAGTGCTCTGGCTTAGGCCCACAGGATTAGCAAAGGAGGTGAAGGGCAAACCAGGCTCGGGCGCAGGTTTTGCCTGACCCTTGAATGTGCGAGTAATGTGGGAGTGGGAGATTGAAAGGGAGATGAAAGTCATTGCCTTGACGATTCTCTCTCTCTCTCTTGAGGCCATTTAACATTAGATGAACAGATGGGTTTTCCAGCGGCTGTTGGCAGATGGATTCAAACAGCGCAGATGTAATTGTATGCCAACAATAAGTCCTTTAATGGAAGATGGCTGCATTTGCGGTACTCGAAACAGTGGACTATATATAAAGGCACATATGATGGGAATATGTATGACTTTATTGCGGCAGAGAGCATATATGTTTGCAGTGTTGTGAAATATCTATATATAGCAGCAGGCATGTCTCTAAAATAATCAACTAAGCAGATCAATAGTTTTTTAAAAACATGACTGAGGGATGTACTGTTCAGGCATTAGCCATCGTTGTCTATTTAGCAGAGGTTTCAGTCTAGCACGGTTTGAATGAATGGGGGTCAGGCTGGATGGTGATGCCTCTGTGCACAGTTGGCAGAACTTTCTGCGAGGATTTGACTCCTTAGATTAGCAGATAGCAGCAGCAGCAGGAGGAGAGAATGGAACTCCGGTGGAAACTGGGACTGCATTTCCCAGCAGGAATGTGATGCCCACGATGGTCGCTGGAGTGACGTCATCGATCTGCGGCGTGGCTGCGGCATGGGCTGAGGAGGAAGAGGAGACGCCTTAGCTTGGAAAGAATAAACTTGGAAAGAATAAACTTGTTGAGGGTACTGAACTGGACTCCAGGGCTTGGATTCTGGAATTCATGCTGGATAAGGCTGACTGGAAGGGTTGTCCGCTAGGTGTGCATAGTCATTACAACCAAATATCTGCTGGTTGGGCTTAATGCGAATGTTTTACATTAACAATGCAAAGGTTCCTGATGCGAAGCTCCATTTGGAGCCGTGATATTATTCTTAAACAAAGCTTCCATGAGCCATGGCACTGGCCATTCAATGACGCTGGGAGAATTAAGTCGATCGATGCGATTGTTAGGTTAATTTCACCCGGATATCGGAAACATATCCTGGAGATGTTGAACTGGCTTCATGGTACAGGCCCTGGGTGAGTCCGGGTTCGTCCCCTGACGAAGTGAGGAAGTTGAGGAAATTTAGCAAGGTGATTGGCCAGTGTTAGCATTTTAGCTGCTAGCTCACCAGCTGCAAAGGCCTTAAAACAGACGTAGCTTTAGGGCTTTTTACACCAATCAAACTAACCAAGTTTGCAATGTCGCAGTTTTTCTTATTCTAAACAATAATTGAATAAATAATTGAAATAATAACAAAATGTAAAGTTTGTTTTGACATTTCTTTGAATATGTCTTTATTCTGTAGTTTAGTCAAACTGCCACCAGGGGGCTCTAGTTTGATGTATTGATGATGAGAATGCAAATGTTTGTAATAAACTGATGAAGCTCAGGGGAAATAACGTCCACAGTGAAGAGATTGATTTCTTCTTATTTTATTAAAAGCTTTATTTAAAAAGATCTCAGTAAAAACAATACAAATGATTCAAGTACTTTTTAAATAAATTCAAACCACAGTGTTATACAAAAGTATAAAAGTAGCAGCAGTGCCTTCTGCTGTTCAATCCAAGAATTAAAGAAAACAAGTCATTAGAACAAAAATAATGTAAAAACATAAATATATAAATAGAAAAATCTGTTCAATTTAACGTTTAAATGTTAAATATGATAAATATATTAATATATAACAGCTTATATGTTTTGTCAGAATCAGTTTCTTTTATCGTGATCGGATGTTTTATGAAACTGCAGCAGATTAAATCTCATATGACGATGACATGATAAAGAAATCATAAATAATGTAAAGAATTCTGTCTGAAGCGTCAGTCGACTGAAAAGACAACAATCAATCAGCTGTTAACAGAAGGTGTGTTATCTGCAGAGTGCTGCCACCTGCTGGCTCCAACACTGAACACACTGCAGGGATTTACGCACAGAGTCAAAGTCTGATGGAGAAGAGGAGGAGGAGGAAGGACACACTGCAGAGTCCTGGTGTGATCCGCCCTTAAAACACACACGCACACACACACACACACACACACACACACACACACACACACACACACACACACACACATTCAGTTAGTGTTGTATGTGAACAGATCTTAACACTGAACACGTCCACACAAAGATACAAAACTGACAGCGACCTCACACAGATCTCCTATGTGTTATCAATCAATCAATCAATCGATCAATCAATCAAATAATCAATCAATCAATTAATCTCTTTCCTCATTTTTCTTTTTATTTCTTCCACCTACTTTTCTTTTGTTCATCAGTCATCTTCCTGATTCTCTATTCTCTTTTTTTTTCTTTTTTCTGCCCTCTCTGTTTTTCTTCCCCTCTCTTCTGTCATCAGGTGAGACTGATGCTGTATGAATCAGCCAATCAGGGCTCAGATACTGACCAGGTGTTGCAGCAGGTCGTGGTTCAGCGTGACGACTCGACACAGAGCGTCGACATCGGGAGAGAGAGAGACGAGCTGCTCCGCACATGTCTGATACTGAGAGAGTCTGTCGAGCAGCTGGGAGCCCTGAGAACCAATCACATTCATCAATTATCAATCACATTCATCAATTATCAATCACATTCATCAATCACCAATCACATTCATCAATCACCAATCACCAATCACATTCATCAATCATCAATCATCAATCACATTCATCAATCAACAATCACATTCATCAATCCCCAATCACATTCATCAATCACCAATCACCAATCAACAATCACATTCATCAATCATCAATCACATTCATCAATCCCCAATCACATTCATCAATCACCAATCACCAATCACATTCATCAATCATCAATCATCAATCACATTCATCAATCATCAATCACATTCATCAATCAACAATCACATTCATCAATCCCCAATCACATTCATCAATCACCAATCACCAATCACATTCATCAATCATCAATCACATTCATCAATCATCAATCACATTCATCAATCACCAATCACCAATCACATTCATCAATCACCAATCACCAATCACATTCATCAATCATCAATCATCAATCACATTCATCAATCAACAATCACATTCATCAATCCCCAATCACATTCATCAATCACCAATCACCAATCACCAATCACATTCATCAATCAACAATCACATTCATCAATCATCAATCACATTCATCAATCCCCAATCACATTCATCAATCACCAATCACATTCATCAATCATCAATCATCAATCACCAATCACCAATCACATTCATCAATCATCAATCACATTCATCAATCACATTCATCAATCACCAATCACATTCATCAATCATCAATCACATTCATCAATCACATTCATCAATCACATTCATCAATCACCAATCACATTCATCAATCATCAATCACATTCATCAATCACCAATCACATTCATCAATCATCAATCATCAATCATCAATCATCAATCACCAATCACCAATCACATTCATCAATCATCAATCATCAATCATCAATCACATTCATCAATCACCAATCACATTCATCAATCATCAATCACATTCATCAATCACATTCATCAATCACCAATCACATTCATCAATAACATTCATCAATCATCAATCACATTCATCAATCACCAATCACATTCATCAATCACCAATCACATTCATCAATCACCAATCACATTCATCAATCATCAATCACATTCATCAATCACCAATCACATTCATCAATCACATTCATCAATCATCAATCACATTCATCAATCACATTCATCAATCACATTCATCAATCACCAATCACATTCATCAATCACCAATCACATTCATCAATCACCAATCACCAATCACATTCATCAATCATCAATCACATTCATCAATCACCAATCACATTCATCAATCACCAATCACCAATCACATTCATCAATCATCAATCACATTCATCAATCACCAATCACATTCATCAATCACATTCATCAATCATCAATCACATTCATCAATCACCAATCGCATTCATCAATCACCAATCACATTCATCAATCACCAATCACATTCATCAATCATCAATCACATTCATCAATCACCAATCACATTCATCAATCATCAATCACATTCATCAATCACCAATCACATTCATCAATCACATTCATCAATCATCAATCACATTCATCAATCACCAATCACATTCATCAATCACCAATCACATTCATCAATCATCAATCACATTCATCAATCACCAATCACATTCATCAATCATCAATCACATTCATCAATCACCAATCACATTCATCAATCACATTCATCAATCATCAATCACATTCATCAATCACCAATCACATTCATCA
The DNA here is from genome assembly GCF_009819705.1 of Hippoglossus hippoglossus. NCBI lineage: Eukaryota > Metazoa > Chordata > Actinopteri > Pleuronectiformes > Pleuronectidae > Hippoglossus > Hippoglossus hippoglossus. The sequence continues at coordinate 210,931 of NC_047166.1, read as the reverse complement.
ATCACCAATCACATTCATCAATCACCAATCACCAATCACATTCATCAATCATCAATCACATTCATCAATCACCAATCACATTCATCAATCACATTCATCAATCATCAATCACATTCATCAATCACCAATCACATTCATCAATCACCAATCACATTCATCAATCATCAATCACATTCATCAATCACCAATCACATTCATCAATCATCAATCACATTCATCAATCATCAATCACATTCATCAATCACCAATCACATTCATCAATCACATTCATCAATCATCAATCACATTCATCAATCACCAATCACATTCATCAATCACCAATCACATTCATCAATCACCAATCACATTCATCAATCATCAATCACATTCATCAATCACCAATCACATTCATCAATCATCAATCACATTCATCAATCACCAATCACATTCATCAATCACATTCATCAATCATCAATCACATTCATCAATCACATTCATCAATCACCAATCACATTCATCAATCACCAATCACATTCATCAATCACCAATCACCAATCACATTCATCAATCATCAATCACATTCATCAATCACCAATCACAATCATCAATCACATTCATCAATCATCAATCACATTCATCAATCACATTCATCAATCACCAATCACATTCATCAATCACCAATCACATTCATCAATCATCAATCACATTCATCAATCACCAATCACATTCATCAATCACATTCATCAATCACCAATCACATTCATCAATCACCAATCACATTCATCAATCACCAATCACATTCATCAATCATCAATCACATTTATCAATCATCAATCACATTCATCAATCATCAATCACATTCATCAATCATCAATCACATTCATCAATCACTTTCACCAATCACCAATCACCAATCACATTCATCAATCACATTCATCAATCATCAATCATCAATCATCAATCACATTCATCAATCACATTCATCAATCACCAATCACATTCATCAATCATCAATCACATTCATCAATCACGTGGCTACATGTCTTTTTAAAGGTTCAGTGTGTAGAATTTAGTGACATCTAGTGGTGAAGTGTCATGTTGCAGCTGAGCATCAAGCTTTTCAGTTTCAAATGCCATTGATTCACCTGCATTAGCACAGATGTTATTAGGATATTATAGGTTTGTCACTTTAGTAACTGCAAACAATAGCGTTGGTTTATTTAAGATCTCAACAATATTATTACAATGACGTCCCCGGCAAAACTTTTTGTCTTGTCTGTTTACATCGACGACTACTGATGATGTAACGGCTTCTTGAAGGGCTGTGCCAATTCGTAGGGGGACATTTCCACCACTACCCCTAGCAGCTTCGTTTCAAGGGACAAGATGTCTCTGAGGACACACACTGACTCTGAGGACACACACTGACTCTGAGGACACACACTGACTCTGAGGACATACACTGACTCTGAGGACACACTGTCTCTGAAGACATACACTGACTCTGAGGACACACACTGACTCTGAGGACACATTCTCTGAGGACACACTCTGACTGTGAGGACACACACTGACTCTGAGGACACACACTGAATCTGAGGACACACACACTGACTCTGAGGACACACACTGTCTCTGAGGACACACAAACTGACTCTGAGGACGAACACACTGACTTTGAGGACACACACTGACTCTGAGGACACATACACTGACTCTGAGGACACACTGTCTCTGAGGACACACAAGCTGACTCTGAGGACGAACACACTGACTCTGAGGACACACACTGTCTCTGAGGACACACACTGTCTCTGAGGATACACACTGACTCTGAGGACACACACTGTCTCTGAGGATACACACTGACTCTGAGGACAAACACACTGACTCTGAGGACAACCTGTCTCTGAGGATACACACTGACTCTGAGGACGAACACACTGACTGTGAGGACACACACTGTCTCTGAGGATACACACTGACTGTGAGGACAACCTGTCTCTGAGGATACACACTGACTCTGAGGACGAACACACTGACTGTGAGGACAGACACTGACTCTGAGGATACACACTGACTCTGAGGAGGAACACACTGACTGTGAGGACACACACTGACTCTGAGGACACACACATTCTCTGAGGATACACACTGACTCTGAGGACGAACACACTGACTGTGAGGACAGACACTGACTCTGAGGACACACACTGACTCTGAGGAGGAACACACTGACACCTGACTGAGAGCATTTGGTGTTTGGAAGTTTAAATCGACGTCTGGTTGGTTAAGTTAATCTCAGCCGCTAACTCACTCATGTCGGAGCAGTTATTCGCTGAGAGCTCCCTCTGGACGACAAAGCTGAGAATCGACTCAGAAATTGGGGCAAAAACAGCTTAAATGGTAGTGTTTAGTTAAAAGTGTTAAAAGTGTGTAGTTAAAGGCGTCAGTGTGTAGATGTGAAGTTCACCTGGTTCAGATCCATCACACGTTGGTGACAGGGCGGAGCCAGAAGATCTCTGGGGAAACTCTGCCACAAAAAAAACCATGTGACCTGCAGAACACAATGCATGCTGGTCCTAACACAATGCATACTATATATGCATATATATATGTGTGTGTGTGTGTGTGTGTGTGTGTGTGTGTGAAGCTATATAACCACTGGAAGTGTATTTGTTTGTCTCTTTGTTTCTGTTCTGTTATTTCATGTGTGTATTATTTAATGTTTCTAATGTGGTGATAAATAAAGAAGAAAAAGACGATGTGATGAATTTCATCTCCTGACAGTTCGTTACTATAGTTTAAAATTTCTGCTGAAACAAAGTTCTCAGTCAACTTCATTGTTTATTGTTCTTGGTTCAAAGGAGGTTTTTAAAAACTTCTGTTTCATAGACGCTGTGAATTCGGTCGTTGTTCTCGTCTCTGATGCTACGAGAAGTAAAAAGTGTCTGATTTGACTTCTGAGTTTTTAACTCCACCCCTGCAGCCGCAGAAGATGACGTCAGTCCAACAATGTTTTTAAAACTTGTGTATTTTTGAACAGAGTCTGGTGAAAAAGTTTTCTGTCTCACCGTCTCCTTGAGGATGCTGCTGAAGTCCATCAGCGCCACCTGCAGGTCGTCAGCAATACTTCGCATTTCAGGGTCATTCAGTAACGCTCTACCTGCAACAAGCTCCGCCCACAACCCCAGGAAGAGGAGGATCAGGTACCCACAATGCACTGCAACAAGAAAAGGAGGGGTTTTACATTCACGTGTAAACTGTGGAAACACTGACATTGAATTAAATATGATGTTAAGAAATATTTCAACTTTTTCATCAACAAAGTCAATCATCTGAAATCTTTGATTTGATGAAGTTTCTCTCTTCATCAGATTCAACCTCATGGAATCAGATAAGACTCATAAACACAGGAGAAAAACTCAGGAAGTATAAAATATCCACAAGGAAGCTGGTTGGAGCCACATTTAATATCAATTTCTATAAATGATTCACCATCTGTCTCAAACATGCTAATGTAGTTATATTCTGTATAATATTAAAGTGTTCAGATGGGAAATCAGCTGAAGGTTTCCAGTAAATCAGATAAATTACAGTCGGACCAGTTTGAGTTCATCGTCTCTGAGATGGAAAAGATGCTTCGAGCAGATTAGTTCAAGTGTGAGATTCCTGAACGGGATCCTGACAAAAAACTAAAAGATATTGTTGTGGTTTAGAAAAAAACTTATTCTGATGGGACTGACTTGATGTTGGTTTGTGTTTTTGTTCGTTTTCGTAACTTTTGTGGTTTATTATTGTTGTGTCAAATATGATTTTTTTCTTTATTTGTCTTTTTGGTGCGTCCTTTTGTCGAGTATCAAATTTGCTTAATTGTTAATTTCTGGTTTTAACTTGAAGACGAGTTGCATCATGACAATCCAAATGAATAAATAAACAAATAAAGTAAAGATGCTGCCGCTAAGGTAGGAGGTTAAAACTCACTTCTCTGCAGATCTGATGGTCCTGGTCTGATGGTCCTGGTCTGATGGTCCTGGTCTGATGGTCCTGGTCTGTTGGTCCTGGTCTGATGGTCCTGGTCTGTTGGTCCTGGTCTGTTGGCTTCGTGTTGCAGATGCTGATATTTATCCTGGTTTCAGTGAAGGTGTGTTGTTGTGCTACGTCACTCTACATCACATCATCACTGATTTTTCACGTCTTTTGTTGAACTTCACGCTTCATGACGATGAATAGTTGACAAATCCCAGCTGCTGACACATAGCCTCACTCTTCACTTTAACGTTCAGACTCCTTCAAGAAAATGATCATGCTAATAATGATAGTAATAATGCTAATAATCACATTAATAACAATCTTTGTTTAAAAAACCTTTGTTTAACAACCGAAGATTTAAAGCTGCAATACTGATCTGGAAACAATTACTTTTATTAATTACAATTAATTTATTGAGGCAATAAATTATTGATGCATTAATGTGTTGTCATTTCCTGTTGCTCCAGGAAGGAAACTTTTCTGTGTCATTGTTTTCTTTGATAAAGTCAAACTTACTGGAAGCTTCAGTGACACACACACACACACACACACACACACACACACACACACACACACACACACACACACACACACACACACACACACACACACACACACAGATGGGCGTGTGCTGGAGCCAGTAACAACCTGATTTGATGATAACATTCTCAAATACAACAGAAGTTGTGTCATTTCATATTAACAGGCTCCAGGAGGGTGAAGTGTCATCTGATATCCTCTGGAGCTGCGTTCGCACGTGGATCACAGACGATATTCAGGTTCAAAACCAGTTGAATATGAATGTCAGGGCTTACGGACACTTGGATGAAGTCTCTGTCACTAGTTACTTCAATTGTATTTGATTTGGCTGCAACATTATTTACCCCTGAAACTCCGAAAGTGTTTTGTGGACTCAAACACTTCACCCCCCCTCCATCATAGCGGTAAGTAGATGATGATGGAATTTTCATTTTTAGGTGAACTATCCGTTTAAAGACTCTGCAGCTTGTCCTAAATGCTGCAGCACGTGTCCTGACAAGAACCAGGACCAGAGACCACATGTCTCCTGTGTTAGCTTCACTACACTGGCTTCCTGTTACATTTAGAATTTAAAACCCTCCTCCTCACCTACATTAATAATATGGCAGCATCAAACCTTAAAGAGCTGATAGTACCTTATCACCACTAGAGCCCTGAGCTCCCAGAATTCAGGCTGTTGTCCCTAAAGTCTCTAAAGCAGAGGAGGAGCCAGAGCTTCAGCATCAAGCTCCTCTCCTGTGGAATCATCTCAGCTTCAGTTGTGGAGGCAGACTCCCTCTGTACGTTGAAGATTCAAACCTTCCTTTAGGTTGAAGTTAGAACTGATTCAGGTTTGTCTTGGACCTGGTCTTAGTTCTGCTGCTACAGGTCTAGAATGTTGGGGACACACTGAGTCAAAGTTAATGTGATGTACGTTTTACACAGGTCAGCTGGAACAATCACTGAAATCACTAAAAGCGTTCGCGTTAGCATTAGTGTAAACGGAGTGAATTCTGCTGAGGTTGCTGCTGGTGCCTTAACATAACTGGCATGAAACATAGCTACCATTAGCTTCATGTTAGCTGACATATATGTTTATGGTCTATTTGACTCTAAATGATCATAATTTACTAAATGAACATCAGCTGTTTGAAGAAGACTTGAAACTAGAGACTGAGACATAAAGTGAGAAGTAGAGTCATTTTCTATAGAAACTACCAGTGGAGTCGCCCCCTGCTGGTCAGAGGGAGAACACAGGTTTCAGGCTCAGGAGTCAGTTTTTATAAACATTAAAAAAAATACTGACCTTTTATAAAAACATTAGAAACTAAAGAAACAACCTGAAAACTCTTCATCACTTATTTTAACATTAACATTCAGTTTCCTGCTGCTGATAATCAGTTTTGTTTTAACTGGATGTCTGCAATAATAATATTAATAATAGCTTGAATTTATATAGCGCCTTTAAAGAGACCCAAGGACGCTTTACATATGTCTGTGAGGACAGAACAGAAGAGAAAAGAAAGTAATTAGTACAAAACAGGATAGACATAAACAGCAGGGTGGAGCATTAACTGAGGCCTTAGTGGTCGGGTGGTGCTTGAGGGTTTTTAGAAGTTGTCGACAGATGCAGCGCTGCGAAATTCGGCAGGGAGAGAGTCCCAGAGGGGGGGGGCTGCGACACAGAAGGTTCTGTCTCCAAAAGTTCGCAGTTTGGTGTCAGACCACTATTGGAGAGAAAACCTGAGTTCGAGGACAGCAGCCTTCTGAGCGGAGTTTAGGGTTGGAGGAGGTCAGTTAGATAAGGTGGGGCTCGGGCGTGGAGGGATTTATAGGTGAGTAGGAGGAGTTTGTACTTGATGTGGGCCTTGATCTGGAGCCAGTGGAGGTGAATGAGGGTCGGGGTGATGGGCGGCTTAGTGCGGGTGAGAACCCTGGCAGCAGAGTTCTGTACATATTGGAGCCGCTTCAGGATGTTGTCAGGTGCACCGGACAGGACTCCATTACATTCCAGGCGGGAGGTGATGAAGGCATGAGTGAGGGTTTCTGCAACGGAGTTGGGGAGTGAAGGAAGGAGTCCCGAGATGATTTTGAGGTGAAAGAAGGCGGATTTGGTGACGGATTTGATGTGGAATTGGAAGAAGAGGGTGGAGTCAAGAATGACACCCAGGCTGCAAACCTCGGGGGATGGGAAGATGGAGCAGGAGGAGATCTCCAGCCTTCAGGAGCAGAAAAGTTCTGAACAGTTTGTGTTGAGTTGAATCAGGTAAATCAGGTTTCACCATGAAACAGGAAGTTATTTTATTTTGTCTCAGCCTGAAGACGTCTACATGACAATATTCAGTCAGTCATAGCACCACCTATTGGACACAGGAGATGACATGATTTAATCATTGCTACTTGTAGCTTTAATTATTATAATTATTTTCAAGTCGACTACCAGACCCAGAATGCACTGCTGTAAGAAAGTTCTGACGCCAGAAAAGATCCAAGCGAACGTGACGATGTCAGCATGACGATGTGTGATCATTGCTCCACCCACCTGATGATGTCACATCCTCATCACACACAAGTGTTTTATGCAGTTTTTCAATAAAAATCAACTACATTTTTTTTTCTTGTTCGAGATGTAAACGTTGATAGTTAATATTTTACAGAATCAAGTTTACGCTCCACAAATGAGGAAACATGGCGGCAGATTAAAACATGATCATGTGTTCTGATTAGAACCTCACTTCATCTGCGACAGATTATGAACACGTAACCTCGGGCGTGTTGTCCTGCTGTTAGTTTCAGTCTAAGCGGAGTGACTTCCTTCCGATGACTTCCTGCTGCTTCAGGCTCTGCTCAGAGGTCCCAGCATGCCGAGCGGCAGCAGCAGCAGTGTCAGGTGTGGTTGTGCTCGTTGCTCGGCGGAGGTGACCAGCAGCAGGTGAACTCTCTCCTGCTCTGAGATCATGTTTCTGGCATCCTGCAGCGCACTGACGGCGGCTGTGCTGGAGTTCAGGTCTCCGCTGGTGATCAGGTCAAACACACAGGCCTGGTAGTAAACATCTTGGGCAGGAAGCAGCGTAGCACAGTGGTCATGGGCGCTGACATCGTCAGGCTGCGAGGAGTCCAGCGGCGGCAGCGGGCGCAGCGTGTTGAATCTTTGGGAGGGGGGGCAGCCCCACACACACAGCTGCAGGTCCTGGTCGGGGCCAAAGGCCTCCATGACGTCACGCGGCGACCGGATCGATAAGCCGAGCGACCGGCCGCTCTGACGCACCACCAGCAGCGTGCCAATGTGAGCCGCTCGGATCTCGACGTGTCGGCCAGCAATGCGAGTCCAGACAGTCAGGATGTGGTGACCTTGCAACTCGCCACTCGACACCGAGCCGTCAGCGAACGCCGCAGGGACGTTGTCCAGCTCGGCCTGGTAGAGCTGCTGACCAACACACTGACGCACATTTTTAAAGATGATGGTTATCTGTGAAGAGACAAGACGCAATAGTCAGAGACACTTCCTGTCAACCATCGTCAGAGTGACCATGCCCAGCAGTGATGTCACAGCGTGCAAGGTCACTGTAGCCCACAAAATCAAACACTGAAAACATTTGTTAATAAAGTTTCCTTAAACAAGATGACCACGTCCACGGCTGCGTTGCATTGCAGGATTAAAACCAGAACAGGAAATACTGCAGCACATGAGAAAGAGGTAACCTGTTCGACCTGTGAACTCTGTGACTCACCTTTGTGAGCACCGTGCCATGTGAGCTCGCCCTCTTTGGCGAGCTGGTGGCCTGTATGTACAGGTATTCGTTATCCATGAGAGGCCACGCCCCCTGCATGGAACACGTCTGGAAGTCATCGTGGAAGGTTCTGATGTGTGGGTCTCCGAACACGCCACAGTGCAGGTACTCTGGTGTCCGACCTTCTCTGCTCAAGAAGCTCCTCTCGTAAAAGCAGGCATCTCCCGACAGCGTGCCCTGAGGGAGGGGGCGGGGCTGGGCTGTGGGCCCAACTCGGGTGCAGCGGTGCTGGATCAGGAGGTCCTCGATGCCCTGAACCGCAGAGTGGTACGCCAGGTCACCGCGACACGCCCGTGCCATCCGTTTTGTGCACATGCCGTAGGAGCGCAGGGCGCTGCAGTAACCGGTGTTCACCGCCTCCCTGCTCAGAGCTGCTCCATCTGGTCCACCACCTCTTCCAACGCCATCAATCCCGCCAACGCTGCCGCCGCCGCCGCCCAGGTCCAATGTCGCAGCCACAAAGTCAGAATTACATCTCAGGATGCGACAGGAAGCTGCAACTGCAGAGACAGGAAGAACATCAGAAAACGTTTCTGAAGACGTCTTTTATTGTGAAGAGTCGTTAAACTTCCCCTTTGAGACATCACCAGCTCGCAACACAGATATATATCATCAATTGTTGCCATGGATACAAGTCTTCAAGTATTTTAAAGAACAATACATTTTCTCTTTGTTTATAAATGTGAGCTGATGAATAACAAGCACCTGTTCTACGAGGTGAGTTACATCACATTACATTTTCATTGAGCTGACGCTTTTATCCAAAGCGACTCACAATCAGTGCATCAACCATGAGGAACAAACCAGAACAACAAGAATCAAGAAAGTACAATTTCTTCAAGAAAGCCAAACTACAAAGTTGTATAAGTAAGTGACATGTAAGTGCTACTAAATTGTTAGTTTAAACTTTTATTCAAGGTGTAGTCTGAAGAGGTGTGTTTTTAGTTTGGAGGACGATGTGTAGACTTTCTGTCCTGATGTCCATGTGGAGCTCGTTCCACCGTTTAGGAGCCAGGACAGGAAACAGTCGTGATGTTGTTGAGTGTTTAGCTCGCAGTGAGGGAGCAACAAGCCGATTGGCTGATGCAGAGCGGAGTGAACGGGCGGGGGTGTAATGTTTGACCATGTCCTGGATGTAGACTGGACCTGATACGTTCACAGCACGGTACCAAGTACTAGAGTTTTGAAACGGATGTGGGCAGCAACTGGTAACCAGTGAAGGGAGCGGAGTAAAGACCAGTCGAGCTGCTGCTTTCTGGATGAGCTGCAGAGGTCGGATGGCAGCAGCAGGCAGACCTGCCAGGAGGGGGGGGGGCAGTAGTCTTGGTGTGATATGATCAGAACCTGCGCCGCCCTCTGAGTGAGAAGGGGGCGTATTCTCCTGATGTTGTGCAACATGAATCTACAGGAACATGTTGTTACAGTAATGTTGGCAGTGAGGGAGAGATGACTGTCGAGTGTCACACCCAGGTTCCTAGCAGTCTGGGGGGGGGGGCTAACACGGAGTTGTCAAAGGTAATAGTCAGGTCGTGGGTGGGAGAGTCTTTCCCTGGAAGGAAGGAAGTAGTTCAGTCTTGTCAAGGTTAATTTTCAGGTGGTGCAGACATCCACTGAGAGACGTCAGTCAGACAGAGATTCGTGCTGCTGCCTGTGTTTCAGATTGAGGGAAAGAGAGTTCAACATATCCAGGATCTGTTTATCCAGCTGAACTTATCCTAACAATCACAGTCAGGCCAAGTGGTCACATGACGCTGGGTATCCACTCGTTAAGTTATCTCAGGTTTCTTCATCAAGATCTGAGACAAGAAAGGGGCGGAGTTTACTACATATGACCAATCACAGACATGGACAGTTTGACTGACAGCAGAGCTGAGGATCAAACTGTTGAATAATAAAAATCAGAGGAGAACAACCATCCAGAATAAAAGACACAGTTCCAGCTGCTGAA